>NC_060178.1:23707149-24007149 GCF_021184085.1 Oncorhynchus gorbuscha | reverse complement strand
TGTTTCCAATTGTCTGCCATACTGCTTCCTTAAAAACCACCACAGGCCATGTCACGAACGTTGTTGTAAGAATCGGACCAAGGTGCAGCGTGGGTTGGGTTCATCATCTTTATTTCATGTGAAGCAGCAAAAAACAATAAAGAAGAAAGAAACTAACGTGAAGCTATGTAGTACTAACCAGCAACTTTACACAAAATAAGATCCCACAACAAACAGGTGGGAAAAGGCTGCCTAAATATGATCCCCAATCAGAGACAACGATAGCTGCCTCTGATTGGGAACCATACCAGGCCGACATAGAATATAACAAAATATAACAAAACTAGAATGCCCACCCGAGTCACACCCTGACATAACCCAAAATAGAGAATAAATGATCTCTAAGGTCAGGGCGTGACAGGTCCATTCATTTAGGTTCTCTGTTTAAACTGAGCTCTCGAAGGACACTTTAAAAAAAACATTTTTGTTGTTGTTGTATTTTACCCCCTTTTTGTGATATACAATTGTGATCCAATTACGATCTTGTTTCATCACCGCAACTCCCCAAAGGGCTCAGGAGAGGTGAAGGTCGAATCATGTGCCCTCCGAAACGTGACCCACCAAACAACGCTTCTTAACACCTGCCAGCTTAACCCGGAAGCCAGCTGCACCAATGTGTCAGAGGAAACACCGTTCAACTGCCGAGCACTGTCAGCCTGCAGGCGCCTGGCCCGCCACAAGGAGTCGCTCGAGTGCGATGAGCCAATTAAAGCCCCCCCCCCGGCCAAACCCTCCCCTAACCCGGACGACACTAGGCCAATTGTGTGCCGCCCTATGGGACACCCGATCACGGACGGTTGTGACACAGCCCGGGATCGAACCCGGGTCTGTAGTGACGCCTTAGACTGCTGCGCCACTCGGGAGGCCAGAAGGACACTTTTCTAACACACAAATGAAACCAGCTTCATTGATGATTGATGGTAATATTTTTTTATTAGTTAGCATTTATCACAAGTATTCACTGGAAAATGCAACAAGTAGGTCATAGCTTAATTTGTTAATGGTTTGAAATTCAATTGCAGTACGTCTGGCCTTATACATTACAGCACCACTGTTAGATTCCTCCACACTTGTCATGTCTCCCAAAATGGATATTGACTCCTGGCCAAGTGTAAGTTGTTATCTCACAGAATGGTAACCCCTTTAAGTCATTCTAGATTAAAACCTTCAACAAAAACAGAATTAGAAAATGGGAAATTTGCTGAGGGCATGAAATCTGCCTATATTTGCTGCTGCAATTCTAGACAAGCTGCAGAGTATATTTGGCTAGTGTCTTTGTGTTTATTTAAAAGAAAGAGAGGACAAATATGCAGACATGGCGTAGTTGGAGAATTGTTTTATTTTATAAACAATATTCTCTCCCTTTTCCCTTGAAATAAGTGAATAATGAGGTAAGCCATTGTGGTAGTGGCATTAAGTCATTTAGTTCAGGGTTATTAAACCATTTCATGAAATCTATACAGTACCAGTCAAAGGTTTGGACACACCTACTCATTCAAGGGTTTTTCTTTATTTTTACTATTGTCTACATTGTATAATAATAGTGAAGACATCAAAATGAAGAAATAAAACATATGGAATCATGTTGTAACCCAAAAAGTGTTAAACACATCAACATATATTTTAGATTTTAGATTCTTGAATGTAGGCACCCTTTGCCTTGATGACAGCTTTGCAGACTCTTGGCATTCTCTCAACCAGCTTCACCTGGAATGCTTTTCCAACAGCCTTGAATGAGTTCCCACATATGCTTAGCACTTGTTGGCCGCTTTTCCTGTCATGCAGGTGAATGAGGACCCAAAAGCGACTTGGCGAAAACAGAGTATTTAATCCAGAATAAACTTTACAAAACAAAAAGCATAATACTACACGTAAAGACGAGAACGGACTGGAGACTTGATCGAGAACTGCAGGTTGCCTCGGGAAGGCACTTGAACCTAGCAGACTCAGACACCTGCTCACCACGCAGCATCTGAGGGAAACACGACACGACAGGGCAAAACATAGACACAGCACGGTGAATTATAAATGAGGAACCGACAGGGCAGGTACGGGAAACAAGGAGTGAAATAGGGACTCTAATCAGGGAAAAGGATCGGGAACAGGTGTGGGAAGACTAAATGATGATTAGGGGAATAGGAACAGCTGGGAGCAGGAACGGAACGATAGAGAGAAGAGAGAGCGAGAGAGTGAGAGAGGGAGGGGGAGAGAGAGGGATAGAAAGAGGGAAAGAACCTAATAAGACCAGCAGAGGGAAACGAATAGAATGGGAAGCACAGGGACAAGACAAGATAATAAATGACAAAACATGACAGTACCCCCCCACTCACCGAGCGCCTCCTGGCGCACTCGAGGAGGAATCCTGGCGGCAACGGAGGAAATCATCAATGAGTGAACGGTCCAGCACGTCCCGAGACGGAACCCAACTCCTCTCCTCAGGACCGTAACCCTCCCAATCCACTAAGTATTGGTGACCCCGTCCCCGAGAACGCATGTCCATGATCTTATGTACCTTGTAAATAGGTGCGCTCTCGACAAGGACGGGAGGGGGGAGGGAAGACGAACGGGGGTGCGAAGAAAGGGCTTAACACAGGAGACATGGAAGACAGGATGGACGCGACGAAGATGTCGCGGAAGAAGCAGTCGCACAGCGACAGGATTGACGACCTGGGAGACACGGAACGGACCAATGAACCGCGGAGTCAACTTACGAGAAGCTGTCGTAAGCGGAAGGTTGCGAGTGGAAAGCCACACTCTCTGGCCGCAACAATACCTAGGACTCTTAATCCTGCGTTTATTGGCGGCTCTCACAGTCTGTGCCCTGTAGCGGCAAAGTGCAGACCTCACCCTCCTCCAGGTGCGCTCACAACGTTGGACAAACGCTTGAGCGGAGGGAACGCTGGACTCGGCAAGCTGGGAAGAGAATAGAGGAGGCTGATAACCCAGACTACTCTGAAACGGAGATAACCCGGTAGCAGACGAAGGAAGCGAGTTGTGAGCGTATTCTGCCCAGGGGAGCTGTTCTGCCCAAGACGCAGGGTTTCTGAAAGAAAGGCTGCGTAGTATGCGACCAATCGTCTGATTGGCCCTCTCTGCTTGACCGTTAGACTGGGGATGAAACCCGGAAGAGAGACTGACGGACGCACCAATCAAACGACAGAACTCCCTCCAAAACTGTGACGTGAATTGCGGGCCTCTGTCTGAAACGGCGTCTAACGGGAGGCCATGAATTCTGAACACATTCTCGATAATGATTTGTGCCGTCTCCTTAGCGGAAGGAAGTTTAGCGAGGGGAATGAAATGTGCCGCCTTAGAGAACCTATCGACAACCGTAAGAATCACAGTCTTCCCCGCAGACAAAGGCAGACCGGTAATGAAGTCTAGGGCGATGTGAGACCATGGTCGAGAAGGAATGGGGAGCGGTCTGAGACGACCGGCAGGAGGAGAGTTACCCGACTTAGTCTGCGCGCAGTCCGAACAAGCAGCCACGAAACGGCGCGTGTCACGCTCCTGAGTCGGCCACCAAAAGCGCTGGCGAATAGACGCAAGAGTGCCTCGAACACCGGGATGACCAGCTAACTTGGCAGAGTGAGCCCACTGAAGAACAGCCAGACGAGTGGAAACAGGAACGAAAAGGAGGTTACTAGGACAAGCGCGCGGCGACGCAGTGTGCGTGAGTGCTTGCTTAACCTGTCTTTCAATTCCCCAGACTGTCAACCCGACAACACGCCCATAAGGAAGAATCCCCTCGGGATCAGTAGAAGCCACAGAAGAACTAAACAGACGGGATAAGGCATCAGGCTTGGTGTTCTTGCTACCCGGACGGTAAGAAATCACAAACTCGAAACGAGCGAAAAACAACGCCCAACGAGCTTGACGGGCATTAAGTCGTTTGGCAGAACGGATGTACTCAAGGTTCTTATGGTCTGTCCAAACGACAAAAGGAACGGTCGCCCCCTCCAACCACTGTCGCCATTCGCCTAGGGCTAAGCGGATGGCGAGCAGTTCACGGTTACCCACATCATAGTTGCGCTCAGATGGCGACAGGCGATGAGAAAAATAAGCGCAAGGATGAACCTTATCGTCAGACTGGAAGCGCTGGGATAGAATGGCTCCCACGCCTACCTCTGAAGCGTCAACCTCGACAATGAATTGTCTAGTGACGTCAGGAGTAACGAGGATAGGAGCGGACGTAAAACGTTCTTTTAGAAGATCAAAAGCTCCCTGGGCGGAACCGGACCACTTAAAACACGTCTTGACAGAAGTAAGAGCTGTGAGAGGGGCAGCAACTTGACCGAAATTACGAATGAAACGCCGATAGAAATTAGCGAAACCTAAAAAGCGCTGCAACTCGACACGTGACCTTGGAACGGGCCAATCACTGACAGCTTGGACCTTAGCGGAATCCATCTGAATGCCTTCAGCGGAAATAACGGAACCGAGAAAAGTAACGGAGGAGACATGAAAAGAGCACTTCTCAGCCTTTACGTAGAGACAATTCTCTAAAAGGCGCTGTAGAACACGTCGAACGTGCTGAACATGAATCTCGAGTGACGGTGAAAAAATCAGGATATCGTCAAGATAGACAAAAACAAAGATGTTCAGCATGTCTCTCAGAACATCATTAACTAATGCCTGAAAAACAGCTGGCGCATTGGCGAGACCAAACGGCAGAACCCGGTACTCAAAATGCCCTAACGGAGTGTTAAACGCCGTTTTCCACTCGTCCCCCTCTCTGATGCGCACGAGATGGTAAGCGTTACGAAGGTCCAACTTAGTAAAGCACCTGGCTCCCTGCAGAATCTCGAAGGCTGATGACATAAGGGGAAGCGGATAACGATTCTTAACCGTTATGTCATTCAGCCCTCGATAATCCACGCAGGGCGCAGAGTACCGTCCTTCTTCTTAACAAAAAGAACCCCGCCCCGGCCGGAGAGGAAGAAGGCACTATGGTACCGGCGTCAAGAGACACAGATAAATAATCCTCGAGAGCCTTACGTTCGGGAGCCGACAGAGAGTATAGTCTACCCCGAGGAGGAGTGGTCCCCGGAAGGAGATCAATACTACAATCATACGACCGGTGAGGAGGAAGGGAGTTGGCTCGGGACCGACTGAAGACCGTGCGCAGATCATGATATTCCTCCGGCACTCCTGTCAAATCGCCAGGTTCCTCCTGAGAAGTGGGGACAGAAGAAATGGGAGGGATGGCAGACATTAAGCACTTCACATGACAAGATACGTTCCAGGATAGGATAGAATTACAAGACCAATTAATAGAAGGATTATGACATACTAGCCAGGGATGACCCAAAACAACAGGTGTGAAAGGTGAACGAAAAATCAAAAAAGAAATAGTCTCACTGTGGTTACCAGATACTGTGAGAGTTAAAGGTAGTGTCTCAAATCTGATACTGGGAAGATGACTACCATCTAAGGCAAACATGGGCGTAGGCTTGTCTAACTGTCTGAAAGGAATGTTATGTTTCCGAACCCATGCTTCGTCCATGAAACAACCCTCAGCCCCAGAGTCAATCAAGGCACTGCATGTAGCACCCGAACCGGTCCAGCGTAGATGGACCGACATAGTAGTACAAGATCTAGATGAAGAGACCTGAGTAGTAGCGCTCACCAGTAGCCCTCCGCTTACTGATGGGCTCTGGCCTCTTACTGGACATGAATTAACAAAATGTCCATCAAATCCGCAATAGAGGCACAGGCGGTTGGTGATCCTCCGTTCCCTCTCCTTAGTCGAGATGCGAATCCCTCCCAGCTGCATGGGCTCAGTCTCAGAGCCAGAGGAGGGAGATGGTTGCGATGCGGAGCAGGGAAACACCGTTGATGCGAGCTCTCTTCCACGAGCCTGGTGACGAAGATCTACCCGTCGTTCTATGCGGATGGCGAGAGCAATCAAAGAGTCCACACTGGAAGGAACCTCCCGAGAGAGAATCTCATCTTTGACCACTGTGTGGAGTCCCTCCAGAAAACGAGCGAGCAGCGCCGGCTCGTTCCAGTCACTAGAGGCAGCAAGAGTACGAAACTCTATAGAGTAATCCGTTATGGATCGATCACCTTGGCATAGGGAAGCCAGGACCCTAGAAGCCTCCCCACCAAAAACTGAACGGTCAAAAACCCGAATCATCTCCTCTTTAAAGTTCTGGTAATTGTTAGAACAATCAGCCCTTGCCTCCCAGATAGCTGTGCCCCACTCTCGGGCCCGGCCAGTAAGGAGTGAAATGACGTAAGCAACCCGAGCTCTCTCTCTAGAGTATGTGTTGGGTTGGAGAGAGAACACAATCTCACACTGGGTGAGAAAGGAGCGGCACTCAGTGGGCTGCCCGGAGTAGCAAGGTGGGTTATTAACCCTAGGTTCTGGAGGCTCGGCAGGCCAGGAAGTAACAGGTGGCACGAGACGAAGACTCTGGAACTGTCCAGAGAGGTCGGAAACCTGAGCGGCCAGGCTCTCCACGGCATGGCGAGCAGCAGACAATTCCTGCTCGTGTCTGCCGAGCATGGCTCCTTGGATCTCGACGGCAGTGTTACGAGCGTCTGTAGTCGCTGGGTCCATTCCTTGGTCGGTTTCTTCTGTCATGCAGGTGAATGAGGACCCAAAAGCGACTTGGCGAAAACAGAGTATTTAATCCAGAATAAACTTTACAAAACAAAAAGCATAATACTACACGTAAAGACGAGAACGGACTGGAGACTTGATCGAGAACTGCAGGTTGCCTCGGGAAGGCACTTGAACCTAGCAGACTCAGACACCTGCTCACCACGCAGCATCTGAGGGAAACACGACACGACAGGGCAAAACATAGACACAGCACGGTGAATTATAAATGAGGAACCGACAGGGCAGGTACGGGAAACAAGGAGTGAAATAGGGACTCTAATCAGGGAAAAGGATCGGGAACAGGTGTGGGAAGACTAAATGATGATTAGGGGAATAGGAACAGCTGGGAGCAGGAACGGAACGATAGAGAGAAGAGAGAGCGAGAGAGTGAGAGAGGGAGGGGGAGAGAGAGGGATAGAAAGAGGGAAAGAACCTAATAAGACCAGCAGAGGGAAACGAATAGAATGGGAAGCACAGGGACAAGACAAGATAATAAATGACAAAACATGACATTTCCTTCACTCTGCGGTCCAACCCAAACCATCTCAGTTGGGTTGAGGTTGGGTGATTGTGGAGGCCAGGTCATCTGATGCAGCACTCCACTCTCCTTGGTAAAATAGCCCTTACACAGATTGGAGGTGTGGTGGGTCATTGTCCTGTTGAAAAACAAATGATAGTCTCACTAAGCGCAAACCAGATGTGATGGCGTATCGCTGCAGAATGCTGTGATAGACATTCTGGTTAAGTGTGCCTTGAATTCTAAATAAATCACAGATAGTGTCACCAGCAAAGCACCCCCACACTATCACACCTCTGCCTCCATGCTTCACGGTGGGAACCACACATGTGGAGATCATCCGTTCACCTACTCTGCGTCTCACAAAGACACAGCGGGTTGGAACCAAAAATCTCAAATTTGGACTCATCAGACCAGAGGACAGATTTCCACCGGTCTAATGTCCATTGCTCATGTTTCTTGGCCCAGGCAAGTCTCTTCTTCTTATTGGTGTCTTCTTAGTGGTTTCTTTGCAGGATTTCGACCACGAAGGTCTGATTCATGCAGTGTTCTCTGAACAGTTGATGTTGAGATGTGTCTGTTACTTGAACTCTTGAGAGGCATTTATTTGGTCTACAATCTGAGGTGCTGTTAACTCTAATGAACTTATCTTCTGCAGCAGTGGTAACACTGGGTCTTCCTTTCCTGTGACGGTCCTCATGAGAGCCAGTTTCATCATAGCGCTTTATGGTTTTTGCGACTGCACTTGAAGAAACTTTCAAAGTTCTTCAAATTTTCCGTATTGCCTGACTTTCATGTCTTAAAGTAATGATAGACTGTCATTTCTCTTTGCTTATTTGAGCTGTTATTGCCATAATATGGACTTGGTCTTTTACCAAATAGGGCTATCTTCTGTATACCACCTCTACCTTGTCACCACACAACTAATTGGCTCAAATACATTAAAAAGGAAAGATATTCCACAAATGAACTTTTTACAAGGCACATCTGTTAATTGAAATGCATTTCAGGTGACTACCTCATGAAGCTGGTTGAGAGAATGCCAAGAATGTGCAAACTGTCATCAAGGCAAAGGGTGGCTAACTTTGAAGAATCTGAAATATAAAATATATTTGATTTGTTTAACACTTTTTTGGTTACCCGTGGCTTGGTTTTTGCTGGTGGTTCAATATTCCCAGTTCTTCAATATTCCCAGTTAAGAAGTTTTAGGTTGTAGTTATTATATGAATTATGATGTGTCGACTATTTCCCTCTATACCATTTGTTTTTCATATACCTTTGGCTATTTGATGTTCTTATAGGCACTTTTGCCAGCCGAATCTCAGGAGTTGGTAGGCTTGAAGTCATCAACAGCGCTGTGTTTCTAGAATTGCTAAGAGCTGCTGGCAAAATGCAGTAAAGTGCTGTTTGAATGAATGCTTATGAGCCTGTTGCTGCCTACCACCTCTCAGCCAGACTGTTCTAACAAATATCAAATCAGACTTAATTATAATATAATAAACACAGAAATACGAGCCTTTGGTCATAAATATGGTCTGATCCGGAAACTATCATTTCGAAAACAAAACGTTTATTATTTCAGTGAAATACGTAACTGTTCCGTATATTTTCGAACGGGTGGCAACCCTAAGTCTAAATATTGCTGTTACATTGCACAACCTTCAATGTTATGTCATAATTATGTAAAACGCAAGAGAACGCAAGAGAAGTGACACAATTTCCTTAGTTAATATGGCCTGCTAACATGAATTTCTTCTAACTATATGTGAACTAAATGCGATTGCAAGAGAAGTGACACAATTCCTTTAGTTAATATTGCCTGTTAACATGAATTTCTTTTAACTATATGTGAACTAAATATGAACGCAAGAGAAGTGACACAATTCCTTCAGTTAATATTGCCTGTTAACATGAATTTCTTTTTTACTAAATATTCACATTAAAAAAATTATACTTCTGTGTATTGATTTTAAGAAAGTTATTGATGTTTATGGTTAGGGACATTTGTGAAACGAGCTCAGGCCCTGAAGCTAGGATATGCATATTGCATAACTTGAAGTATGAGCAAACTACATAACATTTAGTGTGAAGTCATCCAGGTACATTTGGGCAAATCTTGAAGGAGACATTTACATTCATATTACATTTTTCTGCAAGAATATTGTCAAATCTGTATACTTGGACCTTGATTGAGCTTTTCCAGTATTAGTAGCCATATTATAAGTTCAACATGTGCAAACAACCAGTTTTCATAACTTCATAACTCTGAATATTATTATAATTTTAGTCCAAAACGAAAAGGATGGCTGTCGCACAAGGTTAGCAGCTACATTTTCCCGACAGACACAGGGTTTCTGGATACTCACGTAAAGCACAGCTCATTGCCTATCTAGCTAGCTTTATTTGACCCCAATTGATGCTTATTTGACAAAATTATAGTCGATCAAGTGAAGACCATCCTCGTCATCGTCGTGCCATGAAGGCGTCGCTCTCTGACCAAATTTGGTGTCCTATAGGATATACTGAACCCCAAATGATATAGTGAAGTCTGGTTACGTTCTAGGATCTCTGAGGAATACATACAAATGTGATTTAATTGGTTGAAACAACATTTAGGGTTAGATATTCACAGATTCTTTTCTTTGCAAATTGAACGAGTGGAAATACAAAATCGATCGTGTATGCTATATGGACCTTTATCTAACAAAACAACACTTCATGTTATCTCTGGGACCCGTTGGATGATAAATCAGAACAAGATTTCAGAATGTATGTAGACATTTCAACTTCAGAGGTGAAAAAAGTCCAGCTTGTTGTTAGGAGCTCTCCTCAAACAATAGCATGGCATTCTTTTCACAGTAATAGCTACTGTAAATTGGACAGTGCAGTTATATTAAGAAAAATGTAAGCTTTCAGCCGATATAAAACTCTTGTATGTACCGACGTGTTATTTCTATAAAACCGTGACACAAGGCGCTGCATGATTTACAATTGATTGTATTTTATAAGATAAGTTTAATGCTAGCTAGCAATTTACCATGGCTCCTCTCAGCCACAAGGTCCTTTTGACGCTGCACTCGTGTAACAGGTGGTCAGGCTGGCACGCAGTTTCCTCGTGGATTTCAATGTAATCTGCCATAATCGGCGCCCAAAAAGGCCCATTACTGATTGTTATGAAAACGTTTTTATCGGCTCTAATTAATCGGCCATGCTGATTAATCGGTCGACCGCTAGTGTAGATTGATGAGGAAAACATGTAATTTAATCCCTTTTAGAATAAGACTGTGATGTAACAAAATGTGGAAAAAGTCAAGGCATCTGAATACGTTCCTAATGCACTGTATATGTGTATAACTTTTCCCTCAGACTGAGGATCCGCACCACAGTCTTATAACTCAGACAGTCAACTGTCCCAGGCCGAGACGAGACGAGACAGACAGACAGACAGACAGACAGACAGACAGACAGACAGACAGACAGACAGACAGACAGACAGAGGCAGGCAGGCAGGCAGGCAGGCAGGCAGGCAGGCAGGCAGGCAGGCAGGCAGGCAGGCAGGCAGGCAGGCAGGCAAATACTGACAGACAAGGAGACATGGAGGGAGACAGAGATGGTGACAGACAGGGCAGACAGAGCTGAGAGCAGAGTTATGAGCATTGAGTAGAGGAACTGCTGACAGGGCCCTATGGTGACTGAGGCTGAGATTGACTCTTTCAGCCAGGCATGGATGACAGACTGGAGAGAGAGACCAGAGAGCCTCTCACCACTCTGCCCAATCTAGAGACAGCTGCAGAACATCTGGTGCAGAGAGAGAGAGAGAAAAAGAGAAAGGGAGGTAGTAGCCTCTCTGGGAACGTTACAGTAAAAAGGGCCACTGTTCTTGTTTCCTTTTCTATTTTTAAAGAGGCTAATTAAAGGTTGCTTTCTTCTAAAAGCTCAAATAAACCAAATCCTGGGTAGTGCGTATGGCAGTTTATTTGCTAAAAGGTGAGCACTCTTTTATGGGCCTCTCTGTTTTACCGGTTGTGTTTATTGGTAAGTAATGATAGTTTCTTCCTCCTGGGGATTAGATAATAGATCAAAATGGGCTTGGAGCAGCTTACCATCAGTTTTATGCCCAATTTTGTCTTGTGATAACATGAGCACTGTGTGATGACCTATAGATGGCTGAGCCTCTGAACCAGTAGGGGACCTGGGAGAGGATCAGAAGCCATGTGACCCTTCAGACCAGACTAAGACTTACTGTACTCTTATACTGTACAGACAACTTTGCTCCCCTCATTTCCATTGTACCAACCATATTTCCCTTTTGAAGTACCCTGCACATGTGGGCACAGTTCATTGGGAGAGGACCGACAGCCGTATGGCAGCCTTATGAAAACAGTGGTGGGGCCAAGTCAGCCCACTAGCTGCCTCACACTCATTAATTAGACAGGCTTATCAGGTGGCTGTGTCTGGACAGATTACTGCTGCGCTGCAGAGAGAGCGCCACAGAGCAAAGCAGGCAGGCAGGCAATCAGGGCACGCGGAGCAGCTGTACAGCTGTGGATCCACGTAGGGGTGGAGGGGATGATGGAGGAGGCGAGATTGGGGGTACGGTAGACTTTTGAAACAATCTATTTTATCTGAATGCTGCCCAGTCCACTCCAGCCCTCCATGAGGCTTTCCTATGTAAATAACATGAAAATACTACTTTTTATTTGGGGCAATTTGTGTATGTTGTCTAAAATGGTGTAGGGGAGTTATTCAAAGATCCTATAACTGGCCGTTGCAGAATGTGCTGAAGGATGTGAAATGGGTCTAGGGGTTGGAGGGGTCTGGGGAGCTGTAATGGTGCTTGCTGTTTGTTTATGCTGGCCTGGCCATGTATACAGAGAGGCCGGGCATAGACTTAAGGTACAGACACTAATCCCTGCCTGTTTACTCTCAGTGGGGAGGGCTGTTTCTCCACAAAACAAGGCTAAAGGCCTCGATGAAAACTGGGCTCATTTCTGTTTACCTTTCCCCTGTTAGTGCAGTGTTTGGAGCGTCGTGTTTGGACAATAAATCTCCGGGCGCAAAGCCGGAGACAGGAAGTATACGATTTCAGGGTTGCCATGGAGACATCCTTTGGCCTTGGGAGGGATAGCGTAGACTGAGAAGTCCTCAAGAATCTCACTAATCACGACTGACTCTGGCCTGTCCTCGAGAGCTTTAAGCCTTGATGATAATGCACATACTGTATATTTGACCAAAGTTGAATTGAAATGTCAAATTTGACATTTGTGCTCTGTCGCTCTCTCTCTCCTCTCTCTGTCTCTGTCCAGCTACGTTCCTGTCCAGCCTGGGCCAGTATGAAATTGTCATCCCGGTTCGTGTGGGGCCGCAGGGCGAGACCCTGGACACAGAGGATGGAGGTGCAGACAGCCCCAACCACCACCGGCGGAGCCACCGCAGTGCTGAGGACCAGCAACAGGACCTGTCCCAGCTGTACTACCAACTCTCCACCACCAAAACTAACTTCTTCCTCAACTTGACCCTGCAGGGGGGCCTGCTGTCCCACCAGTTCCGTGTGGAGTACTGGAGGAGGGGCCGTCTGGCCTGGAGCCACCCTTATGCCCCCCAGTGTCTCTATGTAGGCCACCTGCAGGGTCAGCCCCACTCCAGCATGGTGGCTCTCAGCAACTGTAACGGCCTGGTAAGAACCTGACCCATCTAGTACTGCTAGCACCACTGGCCTGTTGTCCTATAGTCTCTTGTCTTGTTGTCCTGATGTCCTGTTGTCTTGTTGCCCTGTTGTGTTGTCGTGCTGTTGTCCTTGGCCTCAGGGGACCCAGGGCTAATGGAGCTCCAGAGGATTCCTCTGAGTGTAACATTATGATTCTGTGTACCAGGTTAGCTCTGACCCTGAACTAGACCAGGGCATCTGTCTGGCCACATACTATTCTAGGCCTGGAACAGTAATGCACCTGCGTAAACAAGGTATTCCCAAAGCCCATTCTTATCACCAGATTTCCCCTGCTGGTCACAACTCATAACATCACTAAGGCATGTTCACAGCTGTACGTCTCGACCATTCAGTAGCCAGCTAGCACCACCGCCCACGGCAGACCTTTTTGATGGAATGAAATCAGTCAAATAATACAATTCCAATATGCCTTTTGACAGATAAAAGCATTCTCCTTGTCCATTGATTCTTGTGATGTCGTTACAGCTAATAACTAATTGGGCCCATAATAACAGGGGTAAATACAACCAAGGATTGAATCTGCTCACAAAGTGTTAATAAACCCCACACATAATTACTTGTGGTCAGACTAGCGTAACTTAATTCAGCAGGGAATCCGCTGTGTGTCCACGAGAGCATCACTAAACACATTACAGGATTAGGTGCACTCTGAAAGTGTGCCGCTATTGTAGAGACTCAGTGTGACCCTCGGAGGCTGCAGCCAAAAGATCTAATCAGGGGAAGTGTTACAGCGTCTCCCCATCTCCTCTCTGTGGAAAGACTCATGAATCCCCACTAAGATAGGATCACTCTCCCTATGTATCTGACCTACAGAGCAGTTTAGGAGCGAGGTGAGAGCCTGTGTTTGTTTAGGCCCAGGCTGATGAGAGACTGATATGATTATCATCCAGGCCAGGGATAGTTACAGTATGTACTATATCAAATCAAGTAAAAATGTATTTGTCACATGTGCCAGATACAACGGATGTAGACCTAACTGTGAAATGCATGCTTAAGAGCCCTTCCCAGCAAGGCAGAGTTAAAAATTATAATACAAATAAAAATAAAAATAGCAACACAAGAGGAATAAAATAAAATACACAAGAATAGAACCATATACAGGGAATACCAGATCAATGTGGAGCTATATACAGGGAGTACCAGATCAATGTGGAGCTATATACAGGGAATACCAGATCAATGTGGAGTTATATACAGGGAGTACCAGATCAATGTGGAGTTATATACAGGGAGTACCAGATCAATGTGGAGCTATATACAGGGAATACCAGATCAATGTGGAGTTATATACAGGGAGTACCAGATCAATGTGGAGTTATATACAGGGAATACCAGATCAATGTGGAGTTATATACAGGGAGTACCAGATCAATGTGGAGTTATATACAGGGAATACCAGATCAATGTGGAGTTATATACAGGGAGTACCAGATCAATGTGGAGTTATATACAGGGAGTACCAGATCAATGTGGAGTTATATACAGGGAATACCAGATCAATGTGGAGTTATATACAGGGAGTACCAGATCAATGTGGAGTTATATACAGGTAATACCAGATCAATGTGGAGCTATATACAGGGAATACCAGATCAATGTGGAGTTATATACAGGGAGTACCTGTACCAGATCAATGTGGAGCTATATACAGGGAGTACCAGATCAATGTGGAGCTATATACAGGGAGTACCAGATCAATGTGGAGCTATATACAGGGATACCTGTACCAGATCAATGTGGAGCTATATACAGGGAGTACCAGATCAATGTGGAGCTATATACAGGGAGTACCAGTACCAGATCAATGTGGAGCTATATACAGGGAGTACCAGATCAATGTGGAGCTATATACAGGGAGTACCAGTACCAGATCAATGTGGAGCTATATACAGGACTACCAGTACCAGATCAATGTGGAGCTATATACGGGGAGTACCAGATCAATGTGGAGCTATATACAGGACTACCAGTACCAGATCAATGTGGAGCTATATACGGGGAGTACCAGATCAATGTGGAGCTATATACAGGGAGTACCAGATCAATGTGGAGCTATATACAGGGAGTACCAGATCAATGTGGAGCTATATACAGGGATACCTGTACCAGATCAATGTGGAGCTATATACAGGGAGTACCAGATCAATGTGGAGCTATATACAGGGAGTACCAGTACCAGATCAATGTGGAGCTATATACAGGGAGTACCAGATCAATGTGGAGCTATATACAGGGAGTACCAGTACCAGATCAATGTGGAGCTATATACAGGACTACCAGTACCAGATCAATGTGGAGCTATATACGGGGAGTACCAGATCAATGTGGAGCTATATACAGGAGTACCAGTACCAGATCAATGTGGAGCTATATACAGGACTACCAGTACCAGATCAATGTGGAGCTATATACGGGGAGTACCAGATCAATGTGGAGCTATATACAGGGAGTACCAGTACCAGATCAATGTGGAGCTATATACAGGAGTACCAGTACCACATCAATGTGGAGCTATATACAGGGAGTACCAGATCAATGTGGAGCTATATACAGGGAGTACCAGTACCAGATCAATGTGGAGCTATATACAGGGAGTACCTGTACCAGATCAATGTGGAGCTATATACAGGGAGTACCTGTACCAGATCAATGTGGAGCTATATACAGGAGTACCTGTACCAGATCAATGTGGAGCTATATACAGGGAGTACCAGATCAATATGCAGAGGAACGAGGTATTTGAGGTAGATATGTACATGAAGGCAGGGTATAGTGACTAGGCTTCAGCATAGATAATAATAAGGTATTTGAGGTAGATATGTACATGAAGGCAGGGTATAGTGACTAGGTATCAGCATAGATAATAATAAGGTATTTGAGGTAGATATGTACATGAAGGCAGGGTATAGTGACTAGGCATCAGCATAGATAATAATAAGGTATTTGAGGTAGATATGTACATGAAGGCAGGGTATAGTGACTAGGTATCAGCATAGATAATAATAAGGTATTTGAGGTAGATATGTACATGATGGCAGGGTATAGTGACTAGGTATCAGCATAGATAATAATAAGGTATTTGAGGTAGATATGTACATGAAGGCAGGGTATAGTGACTAGGTATCAGCATAGATAATAATAAGGTATTTGAGGTAGATATGTACATGAAGGCAGGGTATAGTGACTAGGCATCAGGATAAATCATAATAAGAGTAAAATAACGAACAGAGTAGCAACAGAAAATGATGAGTGTAAAAGTGTGTGTGTGCGTGTGCGTGTATGTGTTGTGTTGGTATGCATGTGTGTGTTATGTGTGTGTGCGTATGTGCTGCATGTGAATGTGTGTGGGTTTTGTGTGCGTGTCAGTGTAGTGTATCCACTGAGGGGAGATGAGGTGTCACAGGGCTGGCTGTAGACCGTGCTACTGTAAATGGCCTGACAGACAGCAGAGATAGGGACTCCCGTGCATGTCAGTTCTTGTCCCGTCACCACCAACCTTCAGAGGGCCCCTGGCTTTTCCAGCAGGGGGTGATCGTGGCGGGTGGTGAAGAGTACCTCGTCGAGCCTCTGACCCCGGCCGAAAACCTCACTAGGGCGGAGAGGGGGAAGGGACGCCCCCATGTGGTTTACAAGAGGTCATCTCTTCGCCACCAGTACATGGACCAGTCCTGTGGTGTCATTGGTAGGTAGAGCTGTCTGGGTACTGGGCACAACAGGACCCTTTAAACATCCAACTTACGATTGTATTAACATCGTTAATGATACTCTGTACAGCAGTCTCAATTTACAGGGATTAATAACCTCATTTTAATACATTCACCTTAATATCACTCTTACCATCAGTCAAAATGTTGTGGAGTGGCTCTTATCAGGTAGTGTACCCTTTCCTCTATCAGTACCATCAGCCCCTACCTCTGTCTGTGTGACTGTGTCTCAGATGAGAAGCCAGGTAAAGGCATGGCCTGGTGGCAGAGGACTCTGAAGACTCCTCCCAATCCCATCAGCCGAAGCCAGCTGCCCCTGAAGAGGTCTGTGAGCAGAGAGCGCTACGTAGAAACACTGGTGGTGGCCGACAAGATGATGGTGGGGTACCACGGCCGCCGGGACATCGAGCAGTACATCCTGGCTGTCATGAATATTGTAAGTTTCACATCGAGTCAGATCACTACAACTTGCAGGGTGGAAAAATCTGGTTTTCTTTTTGAAAAAGCCCCATAATCTCCTATTGTCCTACTTTATTGTGACTGTGTTGAGGATTGAGTCTAGGATTGTTGTGACTGTGTTGAGGATTGAGTCTAGGATTGTTGTGACTGTGTTGAATGGTTCTCCTGTCTTCACCTGCAGATAGTGTAGCTGAGGTCATGACAACTGCAGTAGTAGTTCTTTTACAGGATATCACTTCACACCCTGTCGCTCAGATGGCTACACACACTCATGTCTGGAATGCCTCCTAGTGAATGGTTGGCCTTATTTTACTGTTCTGCATCCATCTTGTCACAAAAGCCCATTCAGAGGAAACTACAGAAGCACATTGTAAAGTAACCCAAATTACACGAGTCGTGTCAATAATGACAAGTGTCTTTCCCTTGGGTTGTAAGTGATAGTGATGAATGATGTGTCAGCTCTTTTTAAGACTGGTCTTTTCTTGTTTCCCTGGAGGTCAGGTTGCCAAACTGTTCCAGGATTCTAGCCTGGGGAACGCAGTGAACATCGTGGTGACCCGCCTCATCCTGCTCATGGAGGACCAGGTATTCTTTTCTAGACCCATTCTGGAACAATCTCTGCCTTTCAATGGACTCAGTGGAGTCTGCATCCATCCACCTTGCCTCTGCTCTGCTCCGCATCCCAGTCCAGTCCAGCTTGGTTTCCCGGGCCAGCATCTATGAGCTCCTTGTTTGTGTCAAATTCTTGGCTTAAGTCTCTTTCCTCCCCTGCTCTCGGTGGAAACTTGTAAGCGGAGCCGTTTGTGGCAGTGGAGAGAGAGTGACCTGCCAAGCAGCCCAGCCATGACTGCATTTGTTGTTGCTGGTGACCTCTCGGGTCGTTGATATGACGCACATTAGTGCTCTAGAAAAAAGGGCTCTAGAAAAAGTGCAGGCAGTGCGGGCGGGCAGGCAGGCAGGCAGACAGGCAGGCAGGTCGGGTGGGCAGGCAGGCACGCCTCACTGTGGCCCAGTGTCTTATCCACCTACTGCCTGGGGATTGACATGAAGGTCATGTCAGTGCTTGGTCCCGGTCCTGTCCACCAGGCCAGTCAGCCAGGCCCCGTGCTGCTAACGGCATGCGGTCAGACTGAGTGCCAGGACAGGGTTACACTTTCTGACGTAATGTGGACCTAATAAGCCTTCCTACGGAGGATTCAAATGGTATCTGAGGGAGACTAGTGGTTTTGCGGTGAAGACAGCGTGGCAGTCTAATAACAACCTGTATGATTCATACTAGACAGTTGAAAATAATCCCCTGTAATTTGCCCCGGGCATATGCCATCTGACAAAGAAAGAAATGAATAAATAAATGTTATGATCATTAGCAGTAGTATTATTATTATTCTTGCTGTTCGGTCTGTTGAGGTAAGACCAAAAGTAGTCTCGCCGAGAAGAGTGGAGCGGGTCTGTCATTTCCAGCTGAAAACTGCCCCTGGAAAAGAAAATAGACTAGCCAGCCCACTGAGCCCAGAGATGAAGGATTGTGGGATGAGACAATTACTAGTTATGTCACCACCATGGGCATTCCTGTGTTACGAGCCTTACCCAGCTGTGGCCAGGAGAGCATTCCCTCACCTCTGCCAAGGCGGCTAATGGCAGCGAGAAAGCAAAGCAGAGGGAGCTCCTGTCCTCATCAGCTCAGTCCAATAGCCCCGTGACAGAGGGCTGGGCTGCTTAATACTAGGCGCATTGCACAGCTATGGTTGAACTGGTCAACTCTGTTCATGTAGTAAAAATGTATTATTGTTCCACATGGGGAATGTCTGTCTCATTACTCCTTCAGGCCTGTAAATTATTGTCAGGTCGTTGCAGATAGTAAAATTGGCACATCTACGAAAACCTGAAGGTGATTATACAGGTCATTTGATTATTTCACTGTACACTTCCAGATTATGTTGGTTTCAGTTTGTATTCCCTCTCGGTCTCTGTCAGCCGACTCTAGAGATCAACCACCATGCAGGGAAGTCCCTGGACAGCTTCTGTAAGTGGCAGAAGTCCATCCAGAACCGGAATGGCAACGGGAACGCCATCCCAGACAACGGCATCGCTCACCACGACACTGCTGTGCTCATCACCAGGTCAGCACCCCCAGCACCGGAACATTCTTAGTGATTCAGTGTGATAAGCATGCACAACTCAGACTTTCACATAAGTCATTCATTGACCTCAATGGGAGACTTGCTCAAGAATTCGAGATAAGTGCACAGATCTTAAGACAGAATACAGCTCTTAGTACCAAAGGGTACAAGCTAGCATTGTCAATACACATAATTAAACCCTCTCTAGCCTAATTCCTTAAGGATCCACTATTGATTCTATTGGAAAAGATCATATATTGTGCTCAATTTATTCTTCTTTGGATTATGGTTTTAGTAAGAACTGATTCCATATCCTGCCCTCTGAGTTCACTGGCTCTTTCTCTTGCCCCATGGCCTCTCATATTTGCCAAGTGTGCGTTTGTGTCTGGTCCTGTCTGGAGTGACGAAACTTAGGCTGTTCTGCTCAACTGAGCATCTGGAGGGAGAACGCTGTGGAGAGGGAGGGAGAAAGGACGAAAGAGGTAGTGAGAGAAAGAGAGAGAGAAGGAATCAGAGTACAGCTGCCTTGAATCTGACAGCCCTGAGCCGGGCCAAGGAAGCAAAGTATAGTTTCAGAAATAGAGAGGCGCTCTATTTAGGGGGAAAACAGCAACAGCAGTAACACAATACTGTAGAGAGATACAACAGAGCACCATTCACTGAAAAACGCTGCTCTGCCCATGCATGGGCCCCTGTTCCTACTCGCTTGTATTCTCTTTTCTTGGAGTGTCTTGGGATGTTAGTTCTGTGAAAATAGGTTCTTTATATGAAAACTTTTATCAAAGAGGGATTGAAAATGTCCAGAGGACACTGCAGTAACCATCCTTTTATTTCCTGCCATTGTTCAGACCGTATCAGTCACTTATCAAGTCTGTTGTGTGTCCATTACTGCCTCTGAGAGAGAGAGGAGAAAGAGAGGGAGGGAGGGAGAGACAAAGAGAGAGAAGAGAGAGGAGAGAAAGAGTGGATGTCTGTGTGCATGTGCACTACCGTCTGTGTGTGTGATTACGTGTGTGAATGCTTTTTGCTCAATGTACTGTATGTTTAAGTGTGAGTACCTGTCAGGGTGTGGAAGCACCGACTGCCAGACTATTCATTTGAGTAAATGGCCTGTTTTATTTTCCTTGCTGTTCCCAGGTACGACATCTGCATCTACAAGAACAAGCCATGTGGAACCCTAGGTAGGACATCTGGTCAAACCTGCCCCCGCCCAGCCCAGGAGAGGGCTAACCCTGGTTACACACACTGCACACAGGTCGCTTGTTGGGAAGCACTGAGCTTCAGTGTCAGACTATATATAATCTAGAGCAGCCAGGGGAGGGGATGTGACTCAGAAAACTGCCCTCATTTTCACTTTGCACTCCCTCACTATTAAGTACTTAACTACCACATCTCATCTTAACTACCACATCTTGTATGCACGTATGCACACATGACTGTAAGTCGCTTTGGATAAAAGCGTCTGCTAAATGGCATATATTATTATTATTATCTGACCAGCATGACTGACTCGCACAGTCTTAAGGCTTCCCAGCCAAAACAGTTTGGTAGAGTTCGTGCATATATTATAACGAGATTTAGTGACGTTTTTGTTCGTTTTTGACTTCGATTGGTTTTTTGGGGGGGTTGTGCCGGCACATACATTTCTTTCTGGAGGCCAGAGTTTTCAGCCAAAATCTACGCCCCTCGTCAGTGTTTCGTCAATAAAGTCTTTGTTGTCATGCAACGAGAGACGACTCGTTTTCATGCATATTTTTTAAATGGAAAAATACTGCACTGAACATCTTAGTTAGATGTAAAATTGCGCAGCTAAGATCATTTCGGCAAACACGTGAAATTTAATGACAGATTTCTTGAGTTTATTAACAGACAAACAATACTATTGCCGTTTTTTTCTCGTTTTACAAGTGATCTTTTACAGGAGTATGCGAGCGCACTCGTTCTGTTCTGCTCGTCGAGTTCCACTAGCCGCCATCCAAACTAAAGCATGCGGACGCCTTTAGAGTGACATGTAGATGCAGAATCTAGGTTTTTAGGTTTTGATTAAGTTTATATAAATATGTAAAATAACTGCCAAAATAAAGGAAACACTTGAGTAACTGAGGGATGCAATGTAGATTGAAAGCAGGTGCTTCCACCCAAGTGTAGTTTCTGAGATAATTAAGCAATTAACATCCCATCATGCTTAGGGTCAAGTATAAAAATGTCCAGTTGCCCATTATTTTCACTACCATGACTGCAAGAAGAGATTTCAGTGACTTTGAAAGAGGGTTCTCAAAGGGGGTTTAAAGTGTGTGTGTGTGTGTGTGTGTGTGTGTGTGTGTGTGTGTGTGTGTGTGTGTGTGTGTGTGTGTGTGTGTGTGTGTGTGTGTGTGTGTGTGTGTGTGTGTGTGTGTGTGTGTGTGTGTGTGTGTGTGTGTGTGTGTGTGTGTGTGTGTGTGTGTGTCAGTTACCAGTTCTCAACCCAATTGAACACTTATGGGAGATTCTGGAGCGGCGCCTGAGACAGCGTTTTCCACCATCAACGAAACACCAAGAATGGTGTCTCATCCCTCCAATAGAGTTCCAGACACTCGTAGAATGCCAAGGCACATTGAAGTTGTTCTGGTGGCACAATGCCCTATTACACTACATGATTGTATCTGGACACCTGCTCTTTGAACATCTCATTCCAAAATCCTGGGCATTAATATGGAGTTGATCCCCCCCTTTGCTGCTATACCAGCCTCCACTCTTCTGGGAAGGCTTTCCACTAGATGTTGGAACATTACTGCGGGGACTTGCTTCCATTCAGCCACGAGAATTAGTTAGGTCGGGCACTGATGTTGGGCGATTAGGCCTGGCTTGCAGTCGGTGTTCCAATTCATCCCAAAGTTGTTCAATGGGGTTGAGGTCAGGGCTCTGTGCAGGCCAGTCAAGTTCTTCCACACCGATCTCGAGGTCGGGTAGGTAGCGTACTCCTGGCATCCGCCAGATGGTGAAGTGTGATTCATCAATCCAGAGATCGCGTTTCCACTGCTCCAGAGTCCAATGGCGGCGAGCTTTACACCACTCCAGCCGACGCTTGGCATTGTGCATGGTGATCTTAGGCTTTTGTGTGGCTGCTCGGCCATGGAAATCCATTTCATGAAGCTCCCGACGAACAGTTCTCGTGCTGACGTCGTTTCCAGAGGCAGTTTGGAACTCGGTAGTGAGTGTTGCAACCGAGGACAAACTATTTTTAACCTGTTGCGACGAGCAATCCCATATCCGGGAGCGTAATTATAGCCTCAAGCTCATTACCATAACGCAACGTTAACTATTCATGAAAATCGCAAATGAAATGAAATATATATATTGGCTCACAAGCTTAGCCTTTTGTTAACAACACTGTCATCTCAGATTTTCAAAAAATGCTTTTCAACCATAGCTACACAAACATTTTCACAAAAACAAGAAAAGCATTCAAATAAAATCATTTACCTTTGAAGAACTTCGGATGTTTTCAATGAGGAGACTCTCAGTTAGATAGCAAATGTTCAGTTTTTCCAAAAAGATGATTTGTGCAGGAGAAATCGCTCCGTTTTGTTCATCACGTTTGGCTAAAAAAAAAAAACGAAAATTCAGTCATTAACTTTTTTCCAAATTAACTCCATAATATCGACAGAAACATGGCAAACGTTGTTTAGAATCAATCCTCAAGGTGTTTTTCACATATCTATTCGATGATAAGTTACTCGTGGCAGTTTGGTTTCTCCTCTGTTCAAAATTGAAAAATGCACGCACCTGGAGATTACGCAAGTTTCGACGGAGAACACCGAGCGGACACCTGGTAAATGTAGTCTCTTATGGTCAATTTTCCAATGATATGCCTACAAATACGTCACAATGCTGCAAACACCTTGGGGAAACGACAGAAAGTGTAGGCTCATTCCTTGCGCATTCACAGCCATATGAGGAGACATTGGAACACAGCGCCTCAAAAATCTGGCTCACTTCCTGTATGAAATTTAATCTTGGTTTCGCCTGTAGCATTAGTTCTGTGGCACTCACAGACAATATCTTTGCAGTTTTGGAAACGTCAGAGTGTTTTCTTTCCAAAGCTGTCAATTATATGCATAGTCGAGCATCTTTTCGTGACAAAATATCTTGTTTAAAACGGGAATGTTTTTAATCCAAAAATGAAATACTGCCCCCAGAGGTTCAAGAGGTTAAGCATTATTCGCTTCAGCACTTGGCGGTTCCGTTCTGTGAGCTTGTGTGGCCTACCACTTCGCCACTTCACAATAACAGCACTTACAGTTGACTGGGCAGCTCGAGCAGGGCAGAAATTTGACGAACTGACTTGTTGGAAAGGTGGCATCCTATGACGTTGCCACATTGAGAGTCACTGAGCTCTTCAATAAGGCCATTCTACTGTCAATGTTTGTCTATGGAGATTGCATGGCGGTGTGCTCGATGTTATACACCTGCCAACAACGGGTGTGGCTGAAATAGCCAAATCCACCCATTTGAAGGGGGGTCCACATGCTTTTGTATATATAGTGTAAGACACTTTATGTTGTTTCCTTTATTTTGTCAGTTACCTGTGTATGTTATGCGTTAGCATGTAACTGTATGTTTTTTGACATTTGCATAATCTCTGTATGTATGAATGTGAATGGACATGTATGGCTATGTTAGTGACAGTATTGTGTGTCTCTCTGTTCCAGGTCTAGCACCAGTGGGAGGGATGTGTGAGCCAGAGAGGAGCTGCAGCATCAACGAGGACATTGGCCTGGCCACAGCCTTCACCATCGCCCATGAAATAGGACACACGTAAGGAGCTTGCCCACATCACCTATATTACCCTTTTACTGACCACGGGACCTGACCAGGAAAATCATCAGAGCCCCAGTTCTAGCCTTCGTTGCAGTCATCATAAACACACCTTTGACACACACACCCTTTGGCATTAGGCTCTGTTTCTGCTTTATGGACCTGCGCCGTTTCAACAGACCACTCTTTCACTGGTGTTACCTGTGACCCCACACAGGAGACCCTGCCCCTGTACCTGGCTTCTGGTCCTGCCTTTCTTCCCTTACACCCCCATGCCCCCTGCCCTTACCCAAGCACCCCTGGGCTGGGCTGACCTGAGCTAAACTTATCCAAAGCCCAACCTACTAGCGAGATTGCTGTTAGATTAGAGCCGTACCAGAGGGAGAAGTTACGTAACTACCTCCATGAGTAATTTCCATCAATTGAGAACGTGTTAATAACTTTATATTTTCTTTCAGTCATGTGCTATTTATAAGAAGTGGAACAAGTTACGAGTGTGGCCGGTACAGTATTTCATTCTGGGCCTACCACAGTGCCTGGCAGTCGGCATTTCTTTTGTACCTTCCCTCCAAGACATTTTGTTTTACTTGCTGGCCTGGCATACCAGCCGATCTGCCTCACTTACTCATGCATACATATTTATCTAGGTGTATGCTCCACCGGACATTTCCAAGCCTCTTCATTCCCTGCCATGAAAGAGGATTCTGATGTTTTCCTTTCGAAAGCCATTACTTTGTATCATTTTTGAAAATCCACAATTTCTGCTAAGTAATTGAGTGTGCCATTTACCTACGTGCGCACACAGGCCTCAGAGGTATTTTCACAGGTGGCAAACCCATTGGTGCTCCCCCCTAATGGCTAGTCCAGGTACCTTTGAACTGGATGGGGTGCTTATACCCTGGGGCTGTCTAGACGGTGGGCCTAGTCTTTAACTGTGTGTGTGTGTGTGTGTGTGTGTGTGTGTGTGTGTGTGTGTGTGTGTGTGTGTGTGTGTGTGTGTGTGTGTGTGTGTGTGTGTGTGTGTGTGTGTGTGTGTGTGTGTGTGTGTGTGTGTGTGTGTGTGTGTGTGTGTGTGTGTGTGTGTGTGTGTGTGTATGTGTGTGTGTGTGTATGTGTGTGTGAACGCACAGAGATACTTTGCTGTCTGTTAAATCTGCACAGACCTCAGAGACAGAGCTCATGGTGTTAATATGAGTTTAACAGAGATGATATATGAGTAAAGAACATGCCTTTTGCCCGATACCAATACCCCAATATTTCACACATACTCAGTTAACTAGGTGATATATCAACACAGTACCTCTCTCTCCCTGCAGGTTTGGGATGAACCATGACGGAGTTGGCAACGGCTGTGGCTCCCGTAGTCAGGAGACAGCCAAGCTGATGGCTGCACACATCACCATGAAGACCAACCCTTTCGTCTGGTCCGCCTGCAGCCGAGACTACATCACCAACTTCCTGGAGTGAGTCTACAGCACATACAGTACAACAAAGTGGAAGCATAAGGAGTTATAAAGTTGATCATGAGTTTATTGTGGGGTAGATTAACTGGGTGAATTCCAAGTGAGGTGACGTCCATCTCTGTTGTGTTGGGACCTCTTTTTCAATGTCTTCTCCTGTTTGTATCCCTGTAGCTCAGGCATGGGTTCCTGCCTCAACAACGTCCCCCCCAAGCAGGATTTTTTGTACCCCACTACGGCCCCCGGCCAGGCCTACGATGCAGATGAGCAGTGCCGCTTCCAATATGGAGTGAAGTCTCGGCAGTGTAAATATGGGGTACCTAATCACCTTCCTCATCTTCTTCCTCCTCCTCGAACTCGCTTGATAAGGCTGTATGGTCATTTTTACCAGGCAGATACATTCAGTACTGAATGTGTGGCCCGTGTAGGAATTAAACTCCCAACTCTGGTGCTGCAAGCGCCGTGCTCCAATCAACCGTCTGATCCATTAGTACCACGTGCAGATTGTCCTCTGGCATATCTTTGGCTCTCTGCCCACCTTGACCAGGGCAGCATGATGGCAGACAGAGTAGCCCCTGGATTTGGACTGATATTTATTTGTCTCCCGGCAAGAGTTTTCCCCCCTTTTTGTTATCCAGTCCCACTGGATTTTGTCCCCATGTGTTAAGAATTTCTGAAGAAGTCTTGTGCTACCTGTCTTTTATTAGACAGTCTATTTTATTGGCCCGACAGCTGAGTGAGCGGACATCTGGAACAAAATAGCACTTTATAGTGTCATTATCATTGATACTATGTAGTCAGAGCATATGTATACAATAAAGTACCCCGCCATAAGTCTTAAATACATTAAGACCACAGAGACCAGAGGTAGTTGCTCCGTCTGCTCCTTGTCAGTGGGCCCTCCTGGCTGGGCTCCTCAGGGCCTGTTGTCTCTATATGAGCTGAAATGGACGCACTCTAACAGCTCTCTCTGTGCCTGCAGGAAGTCTGCAGTGAGCTGTGGTGCATGAGCAAGAGCAACCGCTGCATCACCAGCAGCATACCCGCCGCCGAAGGAACCATCTGTCAAACCAATACCATAGAGAAAGGGGTAAGCACTGGGATGTTCCATTACTAGCAGAAATGGGGGTGTTTGGTGTGCAAATGTTAATTTGAAAGAAAAAAAAACCATTTCAATAGTTTCACAGCTTGTCCCTCCCCTGTGTGTGTACTTTAGTGGTGCTATAAGAGAGTGTGTGTGGTTTACGGGACGAGGCCAGAGGGGGTGGACGGCGGCTGGGGTCTCTGGACTCCCTGGGAAGAGTGCAGCCGTACCTGTGGGGGAGGAGTGTCCTCTTCCATCCGCCATTGTGACAGCCCAAGGTGAGTGGTGCTGCAAATGGAGGGTGATGTGGATCTCAACTCTGTCTATAGGGATTTGCCATTGGATTCCCAGCCACTGTACGACTGTAAAGTCATAGGATTGTATCTGACTGGCTCTTCCTAACTTCCAAGCACAACTGTTTGTTGAGGATGAGAGACATCAGTCTACCACCAATCATTTTAACACCCCACTATAATCACCCACGTACGACAATGACAGCCGTAATAAAGTTTTAACACAGATAGTGGCAAACTGACTTCTCTCTGGTGTTTCTACTGAGGAGTTTGATTGGCTTGGATAGCTAACTAATAAAAAGACAGACTGTTTGAGATTGAAACAGGGTGGTAGAGCCCGGCCAGCCAGGCGGGAGGAGAATAGATGCCAGTGTCATTGGGGAGTTTTTGTTAAATTGCACTCAGATGTGTTTCGCCTCTGCTTTTCTGGTTCCAGGCCAACCATTGGTGGAAAGTATTGTCTGGGAGAGAGGAAGCGCTTCAGATCGTGCAATATTGATGTGAGTGGTGGAGCAGAGCGAAGCAGCAGCTCTCTCTGAAAGGCCTACAGTTCCATCACATACTCATCCTGGCCAGGCCCAACTCAGATCTACAGCTCTCAGACTGACCTAATTAACCGCAGCCTGCCCAGCCCCGAACTAAAGCCCTCACTGTGTGTGTGTGTGTGTGTGTGTGTGTGTGTGTGTGTGTGTGTGTGTGTGTGTGTGTGTGTGTGTGTGTGTGTGTGTGTGTGTGTGTGTGTGTGTGTGTGTGTGTGTGTGTGTGTGTGTGTGTGTGTGTGTGTGTGTGTGTGTGTGTAGAGGCTACTGTGAGTATTACTGTAAATGACTGCAGCGAGAGAGACAAGGGAGGGATACAGTGGGGGTCTGAGATCTGACTGACATACAGCTGTTCTGTGCCACTCTGTGTGTGTCTGTTTTAGGAGTGCCCTGCAGGCTCTCAGGATTTCCGGGAGATTCAGTGCTCCGACTTCGACAACGTTACTTTCCGGGGGAAATTCTACACCTGGAAACCCTACAGGGGAGGTGGGTACAGTATGTGTGTGTACCCCCCTCCACAGCAGGCTGTGTTACATCATTACAGAGGTGTCTGCTCGGTGGTCATTGCAGGCTGAAAGCGTCTGTAGATATGGAGAGAGCTGATATTAGAGCAGACACACCTGGAGCTTCCAGAGAGAGAACAGAGCAGCAGCAGATGCGGAAGCTGAGCAGCAGCAGATGGAGGGAGCTGAGCAGCAGTAGATGGAGGGAGCTGAGCAGCAGCAGATGGAGGGAGCTGAGCAGCAGTAGATAGAGGGAGCTGAGCAGCAGTAGATAGAGGGAGCTGAGCAGCAGTAGATAGAGGGAGCTGAGCAGCAGTAGATAGAGGGAGCTGAGCAGCAGTAGATGGAGGGAGCTGAGCAGCAGTAGAGGGAGGGAGCTGAGCAGCAGTAGATAGAGGGAGCTGAGCAGCAGTAGATGGAGGGAGCTGAGCAGCAGTAGATAGAGGGAGCTGAGCAGCAGTAGATAGAGGGAGCTGAGCAGCAGTAGATAGAGGGAGCTGAGCAGCAGTAGATAGAGGGAGCTGAGCAGCAGTAGATAGAGGAGCTGAGCAGCAGTAGATGGAGGGAGCTGAGCAGCAGTAGTTAGAGGGAGCTGAGCAGCAGTAGATAGAGGGAGCTGAGCAGCAGTAGATGGAGGGAGCTGAGCAGCAGTAGATAGAGGGAGCTGAGCAGCAGTAGATAGAGGGAGCTGAGCAGCAGTAGATGGAGGGAGCTGAGCAGCAGTAGATAGAGGGAGCTGAGCAGCAGTAGATGGAGGGAGCTGAGCAGCAGTAGATAGAGGGAGCTGAGCAGCAGTAGATAGAGGGAGCTGAGCAGCAGTAGATAGAGGGAGCTGAGCAGCAGTAGATGGAGGGAGCTGAGCAGCAGTAGATAGAGGGAGCTGAGCAGCAGTAGATAGAGGGAGCTGAGCAGCAGTAGATGGAGGGAGCTGAGCAGCAGTAGATGGAGGGAGCTGAGCAGCAGTAGATAGAGGGAGCTGAGCAGCAGTAGATAGAGGGAGCTGAGCAGCAGTAGATAGAGGGAGCTGAGCAGCAGTAGATAGAGGGAGCTGAGCAGCAGTAGATAGAGGGAGCTGAGCAGCAGTAGATGGAGGGAGCTGAGCAGCAGTAGATGGAGGGAGCTGAGCAGCAGTAGATAGAGGGAGCTGAGCAGCAGCAGATAGAGGGAGCTGAGCAGCAGTAGATGGAGGGAGCTGAGCAGCAGTAGATGGAGGGAGCTGAGCAGCAGTAGATAGAGGGAGCTGAGCAGCAGTAGATGGAGGGAGCTGAGCAGCAGTAGATAGAGGGAGCTGAGCAGCAGTAGATAGAGGGAGCTGAGCAGCAGTAGATAGAGGGAGCTGAGCAGCAGTAGATAGAGGGAGCTGAGCAGCAGTAGATAGAGGGAGCTGAGCAGCAGTAGATGGAGGGAGCTGAGCAGCAGTAGTTAGAGGGAGCTGAGCAGCAGTAGATAGAGAGAGCTGAGCAGCAGTAGATGGAGGGAGCTGAGCAGCAGTAGATAGAGGAGCTGAGCAGCAGTAGATAGAGGGAGCTGAGCAGCAGTAGATGGAGGGAGCTGAGCAGCAGTAGATAGAGGGAGCTGAGCAGCAGTAGATGGAGGGAGCTGAGCAGCAGTAGATAGAGGGAGCTGAGCAGCAGTAGATAGAGGGAGCTGAGCAGCAGTAGATAGAGGGAGCTGAGCAGCAGTAGATGGAGGGAGCTGAGCAGCAGTAGATAGAGGGAGCTGAGCAGCAGTAGATAGAGGGAGCTGAGCAGCAGTAGATGGAGGGAGCTGAGCAGCAGTAGATGGAGGGAGCTGAGCAGCAGTAGATAGAGGGAGCTGAGCAGCAGTAGATAGAGGGAGCTGAGCAGCAGTAGATAGAGGGAGCTGAGCAGCAGTAGATAGAGGGAGCTGAGCAGCAGTAGATGGAGGGAGCTGAGCAGCAGTAGATGGAGGGAGCTGAGCAGCAGTAGATGGAGGGAGCTGAGCAGCAGCAGATAGAGGGAGCTGAGCAGCAGTAGATAGAGGGAGCTGAGCAGCAGTAGATAGAGGGAGCTGAGCAGCAGTAGATAGAGGGAGCTGAGCAGCAGTAGATGGAGGGAGCTGAGCAGCAGTAGATAGAGGGAGCTGAGCAGCAGTAGATAGAGGGAGCTGAGCAGCAGTAGATAGAGGGAGCTGAGCAGCAGTAGATAGAGGGAGCTGAGCAGCAGTAGATAGAGGGAGCTGAGCAGCAGCAGATGGAGGGAGCTGAGCAGCACCAGATGGAGGGAGCTGAGCAGCAGTAGATAGAGGGAGCTGAGCAGCAGCAGATGGAGGGAGCTGAGCAGCAGTAGATAGAGGGAGCTGAGCAGCAGTAGATAGAGGGAGCTGAGCAGCAGCAGATAGAGGGAGCTGAGCAGCAGTAGATAGAGGGAGCTGAGCAGCAGTAGATAGAGGGAGCTGAGCAGCAGTAGATAGAGGGAGCTGAGCAGCAGCAGATAGAGGGAGCTGAGCAGCAGTAGATAGAGGGAGCTGAGTAGCAGTAGTTGGAGGGAGCTGAGCAGCAGCAGATAGAGGGAGCTGAGCAGCAGTAGATGGAGGGAGCTGAGCAGCAGCAGATGGAGGGAGCTGAGCAGCAGTAGATAGAGGGAGCTGAGCAGTAGTAGATAGAGGGAGCTGAGCAGCAGTAGATAGAGGGAGCTGAGCAGCAGTAGATAGAGGGAGCTGAGCAGCAGTAGATAGAGGGAGCTGAGCAGCAGTAGATAGAGGGAGCTGAGCAGCAGTAGATAGAGGGAGCTGAGCAGCAGTAGATAGAGGGAGCTGAGCAGCAGCAGATGGAGGGGGCTGAGCAGCACCAGATGGAGGGAGCTGAGCAGCAGTAGATAGAGGGAGCTGAGCAGCAGCAGATGGAGGGAGCTGAGCAGCAGTAGATAGAGGGAGCTGAGCAGCAGTAGATAGAGGGAGCTGAGCAGCAGCAGATAGAGGGAGCTGAGCAGCAGTAGATAGAGGGAGCTGAGCAGCAGTAGATAGAGGGAGCTGAGCAGCAGTAGATAGAGGGAGCTGAGCAGCAGCAGATAGAGGGAGCTGAGCAGCAGTAGATAGAGGGAGCTGAGTAGCAGTAGTTGGAGGGAGCTGAGCAGCAGCAGATAGAGGGAGCTGAGCAGCAGTAGATGGAGGGAGCTGAGCAGCAGTAGATGGAGGGAGCTGAGCAGCAGTAGATGGAGGGAGCTGAGCAGCAGTAGATAGAGGGAGCTGAGCAGCAGTAGATGGAGGGAGCTGAGTAGCAGTAGATAGAGGGAGCTGAGCAGCAGCAGATGAAAGGAGCTGAGTAGCAGTAGATAGAGGGAGCTGAGCAGCAGAGTACTGCCAGACAGTGGGCCCAGAAAGGGAAGAGAGGAGAAGAGGGGAAAGCTGAAGAAAGTTTACTGTCTGGCTCCCATATGCTTGTTCTGGAAAGTCTATCCCCAGCTGGAATTCCTGTGCTTGATGAGCGCTGCGCTGGACGCAAAAGATAAATACTTTCGACGACATAACTGCCTTTAATCTACCAGTCCAATAACATAATGGCTGACAGAGAGGCCCTCTCCAACTCCAGGCAACAAGTGCTTCTTTCATCAAGTCAGCTGATTTTACAATGGAAATCCCTTGCAACTGTTAAAATACTAGCTGTGCCATGGTTTGCCCTGCGTTAGGGCCAGATCCCACATCCCAGCCCCCTTCTCTCCCCTCACTCACTCACTCACTCACTCACTCACTCACTCACTCACTCACTCACTCACTCACTCACTCACTCACTCACTCACTCACTCACTCCAAATTCCTCTTTCTTTCTCCATCTCTATCCTGCTTTCTTCCCCCTCTCTTTCTCATTTCCTCTCTCCTTCTCTCTGTCCTGTACTCAGACACCTCTAGCAAGCCGTCGGGCTTGACTCAGGCAGCCAAGGACAGTTCATTAAATAAAGCGTGCAGCGTTTTAGCAGTCATATTTGTTTTTTGAGAGGCCTGAGCCATTCACATTGTTGCACTCAGTCCAACAACCTTCGCAGGCAGCCTTCCTCCAGCAGGCCCCCCAAGTCAGTCAGTCAGCCAGCCTCCATTCATCCGTCCATCCATCCAGCATCCAAACCTGTTTCCCTTCAGACTGGAAGCAAGCATGCCAAAGCACAGCACCATGGGAGTTAGAGTTTTCCATCATCCCACCACTTTATCGTCTGCTAGCCTCGCAGGCAGCAAATAGTGTACCTGTATCTACAGTGCCAGCACAAACAGAGCCCAAAGTGAGCTATTCAAACAGTGGAACTAGCTTGAAATGGGTATATTTGGCTAGTGCATAGCCGTGGCAGTATTAGATTACTTGTTAAGGCCCATAAACTGATATGTTAGTGCACGGCTGCTCACCCAGTCTGCAGGGGGGTTGTGGGGGGGTCGTGGTGGGCTAAGACACCCTGGCTGAGAGAGGCTTCCTGGGAGACTTGATGGAAAGTCTGCTTCCTGGTCCTGGTTGTGACTGCCAGTTGTTTAGGGCATGATTAGCACTTTATTCCTGCTCTCACATGACCAGAGCCTGGCCAGGTTATAATGCTGACCAAAGGGTGGTGATGGTGAGTAAAAGTGAGACCATGTGTGTGGTTCTGTTGTGTGGATGTGTGTGTATGTGGGAGCAGGTGTGCTGGTGTGTTTCCGTGCTGAGACATTGATTGGCCTTGTCAGCCAGTAAGATAGCTCAGTGTGGTCGCTGGCATGCTCAGTAAAGTGGCAGAAATGAGAGCACCTGTCAATGCACAAATAACCCCGCCCCCAGTCCCCCCCCCCCTCTCTTTCCTCTCTCCCTCTCTTTCCTCTCTCTCCTCTCTCCCTGTCAGTGCACAAATAACCCCGCCCCCAGTCCCCCCCTCTCTCTTTCCTCTCTCCCTCTCTTTCCTCTCTCTCCTCTCTCCCTGTCAGTGCACAAATAACCCCGCCCCCAGTCCCCCCCCTCTCTCTCTCTTTCCTCTCTCTCCCTCTCTTTCCTCTCTCTCCTCCCTGTCAGTGCACAAATAACCCCGCCCCCAGTCCCCCCCTCTCTCTCTCTTTCCTCTCTCCCTCTCTTTCCTCTCTCTCCCTGTCAGTTTTTGTGCTAGTCTGCATGATGACCACATTCCTCTTTCACAGGGAATCTGCTGAGAGATGCACTATTTCTGTTAGCTCCCTCTGTTTTTTTGTTGTGAGCTTTTGTGTGGTTGTGGGTGAGTGTGGGGGGGGGGGGGACTTAATCACATTCAGCTGCTTGTTCTCTTGATGTTAGCAATCCAAACTGTGCTCTCCTCCCTCTAGACCCCTTCTACCTCCCCCTCTGCTTTTGGCACCCGAGTCCTTACAGCTGTGGGAGAACAAATTAACTGCATCGAACATAAAAACCCAAAAGCTCATTAAAATACCATGCGTGGCCATCAGACACATTAGAGCAGCCTGCGGGGTTTCTCAGTAATGAAGGTGAACGGCTGGATTCATTGTATTGTGCTTCACCCGAAAGGAGGTATCAGGTCTGGAAGTGCTAAAAAAGCAATTTGTTATTGTGTTGGCGTTAATGTTGCTAACACGACACGGCAGCAGAGCAGCATACGTGTTTGAGCAAAGAAATGTGGAAAACAGTGTATGTACTATATAAATGGCTGAGTTCGGTGTGTTCTCTGCTGGCTGCTGCAGATGAGATTCTATAGGGGACCTCCACAGCTGGTTCTCTGGTCAACGCAAGCTAGCTTTTTGATTTACCCTCCTTTTTCTCTCCAATTTAATTCTTGTCTCATCACTGCAACTCCCCAACTGGCTCGGGAGAGGCGAAGGTAGAGTCATGAGTCCCCCGAAACATGACCTGCCTAACCGTGTTCCTTAACACCCGCCAGCACCTATGTGTCAGAGGAAACGCCAGCCAGTTGGCAACCGGGGTCAGCCTGCAGGCACTCAGCCTGCCACAAGAAGTCGCTAGAGCGCGATGAGCCAAGTAAAGCCCCACCCTCCCCTAACCCGGACGATGCCTGGCCAATTGTGCACCGTCCCGGCGCAGCCCGGGAATGAACCCGGGTCTGTAGTAATGTCTCTAGCACTGCAATGCTGTGCCTTAGACCACTGAGCCACTCAGGAGGCCTTCAGCCAGATTAAAAAGATAGATTGTGTTGTTTACCAAGAGTATTTCCATGACACCTAATGAACAGTACAGCTCTTAATAACCTCTGACTTATTTATTATGGTATTGTCAAGTCCTTGCCAAAACACATGGGCTACTGTCAAGATCTTTTTGTAATGGCTTAGATATTGGACTGACAGACGTAAGGTTGCGGGTTCAAGTCCCACTTGGGCTTACCTCAGAAATCTAAATTGAATGACGGATCTGTTACTGTTTGCCTGTGTTGATTTGTTTCATGTTCCTCTTCTCTGTTGACCAGGTGGAGTGAAGTTCTGCTCTCTGAACTGCCTGGCGGAGGGATATAACTTCTACACAGAGCGTGCTCCGGCTGTGGTGGACGGGACGCCATGTCGGGACGACTCTCTGGATGTCTGTGTGAACGGAGAGTGCAAGGTGAGACTGTTCTGTCCTTTCTAGCCCTCATTTATCTCCCTCTTTTCCTCCCTCCCATCCTTCTACTAGTCTCGCTGAATGGTAAATCCATTTGAATTCAATCACTTTTTGACAGCACCCCTTTTGAACGAATTTGAACGAAACCTTCCGTACATATTTGCCCATTGTAGAAGTGCTCAGAAAGTGACCTTTCATACCTGAATGCCAAAACAATCAGGAGATAATGGTGGTCAAAGACATTTTGCATACCCCACCATCCTTGCCTTCATCACTGGAAAAGATAAACGGTTGATTGATAGAATTTTAAAGCTTACAGAGATGGTTGTCAAACTATTTTATAATTGCTGGAAATAAGTTATTTAATACAAATTTGGTTATTTTTTTTTTTTACCTTTTATCTTCAATTGTCTAATGTGTAATTATCTAATAATGTTCGCATATGTTGTAGCTTAGACCACGTTTTACATTATCTACTTTTTTTTGTTGTCATGTTTTGGCTGATAAATTTACATTGAAATGTTTGTCACTCTCTGATCCAGAGCGACTTACAGTGAAGTGCGTTCAACCTAAGATAGCTAGGTGGGACAACCACTTCTCAGTCATAATAAGTACATTTTTCTTCAATAAAGTGAAGTCAGCTACACAGTCAAGGGTTTTTCTTTATTTTTACTGTTTTCTACATTGAAGAATAATAGTGAAGACATCAAAACTAGGTCAGTATAGGTGCATCAAAGCTGGGACCGAGAGACTGAAAAACAGCTTCTACTGTATCTCAAAGCCATCCGACTGTTAAACTGCCATCAGTGACATTGAGTGGCTGCTGCCAACATACTGACTCAAATCTCTAGCCACTTAATAATTAAAAATTGGATGTAATAAATGTATCACTAGTCACTTTAAACAATGCCACTTTATATAATGTTTACATACCCATCTCATATGTATATGCTGTACTCTATAACATCTACTGCATCTACTTGCCTATGCCGTTCGGCCATCGCTCATCCATATATTTATATGTGTCACATTCGTCATATTGATGAGACCAAGGCACAGCGTGATAAGCATACATGCTTCTTTTAATGAAGGGAAAACCACAAAACAAAACAAACGTGACGCTATCTAACAACGATTGCTGACATACAACTACACATAGACAATAACCCACAAAACCAACATGAGAAAATGGCAACCTAAATAGGTTGATGATTGGATCCCCAATCAGAGACAACGACAAACAGCTGCCTCTGATTGGAACCAATTCAGGCCACCATAGACCTATATACAGTGGGGCAAAAAAGTATTTAGTCAGCCACCAATTGTGCAAGTTCTCCAACTTAAAAAGATGAGGCCTGTATTTTTTTTTTCATCATAGGTACACTTCAACTATGACAGACAAAATGAAAAAAAAAATCCAGAAAATCACATTGTAGGATTTTTAATGAATTTATTTGCAAATTATGGTGGAAAATAAGTATTTGGTCAATAACAAAAGTTTATCTCAATACTTTGTTATATACCCTTTGTTGGCAATGACAGAGGTCAAACGTTTCTGTAAGTCTTCACAAGGTTTTCACACACTGTTGCTGATATTTTGGCCCATTCCTCCATGCAGATCTCCTCTAGAGCAGTGATGTTTTGGGGCTGTTGCTGGGCAACATGGACTTTCAACTCCCTCCAAAGATTTTCTATGGGGTTGAGATCTGGAGACTGGCTAGGCCACTCCAGGACCTTGAAATGCTTCTTACGAAGCCACTCCTTCATTGCCCGGGCGGTGTGTTTGGGATCATTGTCATGCTGAAAGACCCAGCCATGTTTCATCTTCAATGCCCTTGCTGATGGAAGGAGGTTTTCACTCAAAATCTCACGATACATGGCCCCATTCATTCTTACCTTTACACGGATCAGTCGTCCTGGTCCCTTTGCAGAAAAACAGCCCCAAAGCATGATGTTTCCACCCCTTGCTTCACAGTAGGTATGGTGTTCTTTGGATGCAACTCAGCATTCATTGTCCTCCAAACACGACGAGTTGAGTTTTTACCAAAAAGTTATATTTTGGTTTCATCTGACTATATGACATTCTCCCAATCTTCTTCTGGATCATCCAAATGCTCTCTAGCAAAATTCAGACGGGCCTGGACATGTACTTGCTTAAGCAGGGGGACACGTCTGGCACTGCAGGATTTGAGGCCCTGGCGGCGTAGTCAAATCAAATCAAATTTATTTATATAGCCCTTCGTACATCAGCTGATATCTCAAAGTGCTGTACAGAAACCCAGCCTAAAACCCCAAACAGCAAGCAATGCAGGTGTAGAAGCACGGTGGCTAGGAAAAACTCCCTAGAAAGGCCAAAACCTAGGAAGAAACCTAGAGAGGAACCAGGCTATGTGGGGTGGCCAGTCCTCTTCTGGCTGTGCCGGGTGGAGATTATAACAGAACATGGCCAAGATGTTCAAATGTTCATAAATTACCAGCATGGTCGTATAATAATAATAAGGCAGAACAGTTGAAACTGGAGTAGCAGCACGGTCAGGTGGACTGGGGACAGCAAGGAGTCATCATGTCAGGTAGTCCTGGGGCATGGTCCCAGGGCTCAGGTCCTCCGAGAGAGAGAAAGAAAGAGAGAATTAGAGAGAGCATATGTGGGGTGGCCAGTCCTCTTCTGGCTGTGCTGGGTGGAGATTATAACAGAACATGGCCAAGATGTTAAAATGTTCATAAATGACCAGCATGGTCGAATAATAATAAGGCAGAACAGTTGAAACTGGAGCAGCAGCACAGCTAGGTGGACTGGGGACAGCAAGGAGTCATCATGTCAGGTAGTCCAGGGGCATGGTCCTAGGGCTCAGGTCCTCCGAGAGAGAGAAAGAGAGAAGGAGAGAATTAGAGAACGCACACTTAGATTCACACAGGACACCGAATAGGACAGGAGAAGTACTCCAGATATAACAAACTGACCCTAGCCCCCCGACACAAACTACTGCAGCATAAATACTGGAGGCTGAGACAGGAGGGGTCAGGAGACACTGTAGCCCCATCCGAGGACACCCCCGGACAGGGCCAAACAGGAAGGATATAACCCCACCCACTTTGCCAAAGCACAGCCCCCACACCACTAGAGGGACACCTTCAACCACCAACTTACCATCCTGAGACAAGGCTGAGTATAGCCCACAAAGATCTCCACCATGGCACAACCCAAGGGGGGGCGCCAACCCAGACAGGATGAACACATCAGTGAATCAACCCACTCAGGTGACGCACCCCTTCCAGGGACGGCATGAGAGAGCCCCATTAGGCCAGTGACTCAGCCCCTGTAATAGGGTTAGAGGCAGAGAATCCCAGTGGAAAGAGGGGAACCGGCCAGGCAGAGACAGCAAGGGCGGTTCGTTGCTCCAGAGCCTGTCCGTTCACCTTCCCACTCCTGGGCCAGACTACACTCAATCATATGACCCACTGAAGAGATGAGTCTTCAGTAAAGATTTAAAGGTTGAGACCGAGTTTGCGTCTCTGACATGGGTAGGCAGACCGTTCCAGCTGTTTGCTTAGAAATTCTAGGGACAATTAGGAGGCCTGCATCTTGTGACCGTAGCGTACGTGTAGGTATGTATGGCAGGACCAAATCAGAGAGATAGGTAGGAGCAAGCCCATGTAATGCTTTGTGGGTTAGCAGTAAAACCTTGAAATCAGCCCTTGCTTTGACAGGAAGCCAGTGTAGAGAGGCTAGCACTGCAGTAATATGATCAAATTTTTTGATTCTAGTCAGGATTCTAGCAGCCGTATTTAGCACCAACTGAAGTTTATTTAGTGCTTTATCCGGGTAGCCGGAAAGTAGAGCATTGCAGTAGTCTAACCTAGAAGTGACAAAAGCATGGATTAATTTTTCTGCATCATTTTTGGACAGAAAGTTTCTGATTTTTGCAATATTACGTAGATGGAAAAAAGCTGTCCTTGAAATGGTCTTGATATGTTCTTCAAAAGAGAGATCAGGGTCCAGAGTAACGCAGAGGTCCTTCACAGTTTTATTTGAGACGACTGTACAACCATTAAGATTAATTGTCAGATTCAACAGAAGATCTCTTTGTTTCTTGGGACCTAGAACAAGCATCTCTGTTTTTTACGAGTCTAAAAGTAGAAAGTTTGCAGCCATCCACTTCCTTATGTCTGAAACACATGCTTCTAGCAAGGGCAATTTTGGGGCTTCACCATGTTTCATTGAAATGTACAGCTGTGTGTCATCCGCATAGCAGTGAAAGTTAACATTATGTTTTCGAATAACATCCCCAAGAGGTAAAATATATAGTGAAAACAATAGTGTAGTGTGTTACTGATGGTAGGCTTTGTTACTTTGGTCCCAGCTCTCTGCAGGTCATTCACAAGGTCCCTCCATGTGGTTCTGGGATTTGTGCTCACTGTTCTTGTGATCATTTTGTCCCCACGGGGTGAGATCTTGCGTGGAGCCCCAGATCGAGGGAGATTATGAGTGGTCTTGTATGTCTTCCATTTCCTAATAATTGCTCCCACAGTTGATTTCTTCAAACCAAGCTACTTACCTATTGCAGATTCAGTCTTCCCAGCCTGGTGCAGGTCTGCAATTTTGTTTCTGGTTTCCTTTGACAGCTCTTTGGTCTTGGCCATAGTGGAGTTTGGAGTGTGACTGTTTGAGGTTGTGGACAGGTGTCTTTTATACTGATAACAAGTTCAAACAGGTGCCATGAATACAGGTAACGAGTGGAGGACAGATGAGCCTCTTAAAGAAGAAGTTACATGTCTGTGAGAGCCAGAAATCTTTGTAGGTGACCAAATACTTATTTTCCACCATAATTTGCAAATAAATTCATAAAAATCCTACAATGTAATTTTCTGGATTTTTTTCCCCTCATTTTGTCTGTCATAGTTGATGAGTACCTATGATGAAGATTACAGGCCTCTCATCTTTTTAAGTGAGAGAACTTGCACAATTGGTGGCTGACTAAATACTTTTTTGCCCCATTGTATACCTAGCCAAACCAAAACCTCATAGATGTACAAAAAAACTTAGACAAGACGAAAACACACATGCCACCCTCGTCACACCCTGACCTAACCAAAATAATAAAGAAAACAAAGATAACTAAGGTCAGGGCGTGAAAATATGTACATATTCTTATTCATTCCATTACACTTGTGTGTATAAGGTAGTAGTTTTGGAATTGTTAGGTTAGATTACTCGTTGGTTATTACTGCATGGTCGGAACTAGAAGCACAAGCATTTCACTACACTCACATTAACATCTGCTAACCATGTGTATGTGACCAATAACATTTGATTTGATTTGAAAGGGCTTCTAAGAATATATGTTTGACTAGGTTCTGTAGGCTATTTGGCTATTTGTGATACAAACTTTGGCAAAACATATAGGTCTATGGGCTAGGCTATATGATGTGTACCACTATGATTTGAAAAAGTAGCACAAAGGCATGCACTTATTCTTGCCTTGGAGTGCACTCGCTGGGCATCAGTGATAATAAGTTATAACATTAGTGATGGTAAGTGATAATATATCATTCACAAGTGATAATATTGTCACCCATCAGACTGTTCTCAATTTAATCTTGTCTTTACATATACTACATAATATACGTGTGAAATTAGTTTTGATTGGACCATTATCATGCACCTGTCAAAAACATACATTTCTACCTATGCACTTTAATAGCAAATGGAGGGCGCTTTTCCCACAGTTACTTTTCATGCCAGCCAGGTAGGCTACTCCTGTTGTAAAGCAATGTGCTTAATATTTGGGAAGTTGAGAAATGAATATAGTAGGCCTAGCCTATAGGAAGCTGATGGGATCCTCCTGTTTTTATACTGTTTTCTCAAGCCCATACAAATGTTGAGCAACATGAACTCATGGGCTCTCGAAGTGTTTGATTAGATTTTCGATTACATTTGCACTGATGTCTGAGTCATTACAGGAACAACAAAGGGAGGCCATGCATGACTTAAACGTAAAAAGGAATACATTTATTAAACTAAATAATAAATACAAAACGTAACATAAGCTGTGGACGTCTGTAGGATCAGTAGTGTATGCAGTGTGTGGATGAGTGGAGAGGGCGTTGTCTGGTGAAAACAGACCAAAAAAACTAAAGATGGACAAAGCCAGCCTGCAGGTCAGGGAAGAGAGTGTTGGCTGATGTGGCTACCCTTTATAGCCTGCAGACCAAGACTTCTGCGTCTAAGTGCTTGCGCCTGTCAGGAGAAACACGTTAGAAGCGCTGCCTTATTGGCTAAGCATCTCCAACATCCACATCATGCTCAATGAGATGAGTACGAGAGGGCGTATCAGACAACAGTGCAGAATAACTTTCAATGAGTTCAACCAATTCAGCACGTTTACCGTTTACCGTGTTGTATGGTGAAAACAGACCAGAAAACCAAAAGGTGGTGGAAGCCAGCCTGCCAGTCAGGGAAGAGAGTGTTGGCTGATGTGGCCACCCTTTATAGTCTGCAGGCCAAACCTGCCCAGGTGTGCCATATCAGCTGACAATCCTCCCAGCTCTGCCCACTGGCCTCCTGCAACAACAGACTACCAAACAGGCTGATCCCAGCAGATAGAGTGGGAGGGATGACCCCCCCCCCCTTAAGAATGATGTTCCACCACAAACCTGAAACAAAAACAAAACAGAAACAACCCTCCCTCACCCACCTCAGCAACCCCTGATCCTAAGGAACATTTTAAGAGGTAGAGAAAGAGAGACAGAGTCGGGAAAGCAAGAGGGAGACAGGAGAGGACCAAAACAATAACAAAGACCTATGGCATGAGAGCGTGGGACAAAGCATCAGCAAGGACATTTTCTTTGCCCTTAATATGGCGAATGTCCAAACTGAACAGCTGCAAAAACAGCGCCCACCTCATAAGCCTCTGATTAAGGTTCTGCAAGGTCCGCAGAAACATCAGGGGATTATGATCTGTGTACACCGTGAGAGAGGTGCCACCTGAACCAACAAACAATTTGAAATGTTGGACAGCTCAAAGAAACGCAAGTGGTTCCTTCTCTAACACAGAATAATTGAGCTGGTACGAGTTAAACTTCTTAGAGAAGTAACTAATTGGACGGTCCACCCCTTGGACATCTGCCTGCAACAGAACAGCGCCAACTCCTACATTACTAGAATCTACATGGAGTATGAACGGATCATTCAAACAAGGGGCAACAAGCACTGGGGAAGAGCACAAGTGTCTTTACATTCTCAAACGCAGCTTGACATCTGTCTGACCAAATATACTTCACCTGAGCCTTAAGCAAGTCGGTCAGGGGTGCTACCACTGAGGAGAAGTTCTTACAGAAGCTTTGAAAATAACCAACCATACCGAGAAAGTGCATAAGCTCCTTCTTAGTCATGGGAGGCGGACACTGTTCAATAGCTTCAACTTTGGCATGCACTGGGTGAACCGCACCCTGACCGACCACTTTTCCCAGATAAATGACCGCTGCCTTAGCAAACTCACATTTGGCCAGATTACCTGTCAAACGCGCCCAAGCCAACCTATCAAACAATGCTTGAATACGTTGGACATGCTGAGACCAGGTGTCACCATAAATTACCACGTCTTCCAAGTACACCGCACATCCATCCAGACCAGAGACAACACGGTTCATGAGGCGCTGAAATGTTGCAGGTGCATTACGCAAACCAAAAGGCATAACTATATAAGAATACAGTCCAAACGTTGTGATGAAAGCACAAATCTCCCTTGCTCTATGAGACAAGGGGACCTGTAAGTACCCTTTTAGAAGATCAAACTTGCTCACAAATTTTGCAGAATCCACTTGATCAACACAATCCTCCATAAGAGGAAGAGGAAAGGAATCAGGCTCCGTAATGTTGTTAACTTTAAGATAGTTTATGCATGGCCTAAAATATGCATCAGGCTTCTTGACTAACAGACAAGGGGAAGCCCAACTGGAACAAGAATATTCAGCAATATCGTTATCCAACGTGTACTTGACTTCTGCGTCTAAGTGCTTGCGCCTGTCAGGAGAAACACGGTAGAAGTGATGCCTTATTGGCTAAGCATCTCCAACATCCACATCATGCTCAATGAGATGAGTACGAGAGGGCGTATCAGACAACAGTTCAGAATAACTTTCAATGAGTTCAATTAACTCAGCACTTTTACCGTTTACCGTGTTGTATGGTGAAAACAGACCAGAAAACCAAAAGGTGGTGGAAGCCAGCCTGCCAGTCAGGGAAGAGAGTGTTGGCTGATGTGGCCACCCACATTACATTACATTTAAGTCATTTAGCAGACGCTCTTATCCAGAGCGACTTACAAATTGGTGCATTCACCTTATGACATCCAGTGGGACAGTCACTTAACAATAGTGCATCTAAAACTTAAGGGGGGTGAGAGGGATTACTTATCCTATCCTAGGTATTCCTTAAAGAGGTGGGGTTTCAGGTGTCTCCGGAAGGTGGTGATTGACTCCGCTGTCCTGGCGTCGTGAGGGAGTTTGTTCCACCATTGGGGGCCAGGGCAGCGAACAGTTTTGACTGGGCTGAGCGGGAGCTGTACTTCCTCAGTGGTAGGGAGGCGAGCAGGCCAGAGGTGGATGAACGCAGTGCCCTTGTTTGGGTGTAGGGCCTGATCAGAGCCTGGAGGTACTGAGGTGCCGTTCCCCTCACAGCTCCGTAGGCAAGCACCATGGTCTTGTAGCGGATGCGAGCTTCAACTGGAAGCCAGTGGAGAGAACGGAGGAGCGGGGTGACGTGAGAGAACTTGGGAAGGTTGAACACCAGACGGGCTGCGGCGTTCTGGATGAGTTGAAGGGGTTTAATGGCACAGGCAGGGAGCCCAGCCAACAGCGAGTTGCAGTAATCCAGACGGGAGATGACAAGTGCCTGGATTAGGACCTGCGCCGCTTCCTGTGTGAGGCAGGGTCGTACTCTGCGGATGTTGTAGAGCATGAACCTACAGGAACGGGCCACCGCCTTGATGTTGGTTGAGAACGACAGGGTGTTGTCCAGGATCACGCCAAGGTTCTTGGCGCTCTGGGAGGAGGACACAATGGAGTTGTCAACCGTGATGGCGAGATCATGGAACGGGCAGTCCTTCCCCGGGAGGAAGAGCAGCTCCGTCTTGCCGAGGTTCAGCTTGAGGTGGTGATCCGTCATCCACACTGATATGTCTGCCAGACATGCAGAGATGCGATTCGCCACCTGGTCATCAGAAGGGGGAAAGGAGAAGATTAATTGTGTGTCGTCTGCATAGCAATGATAAGAGAGACCATGTGAGGTTATGACAGAGCCAAGTGACTTGGTGTATAGCGAGAATAGGAGAGGGCCAAGAACAGAGCCCTGGGGGACACCAGTGGTGAGAGCGCGTGGTGAGGAGACAGATTCTCGCCACGCCACCTGGTAGGAGCGACCTGTCAGGTAGGACGCAATCCAAGCGTGGGCCGCGCCGGAGATGCCCAACTCGGAGAGGGTGGAGAGGAGGATCTGATGGTTCACAGTATCGAAGGCAGCCGATAGATCTAGAAGGATGAGAGCAGAGGAGAGAGAGTTAGCTTTAGCAGTGCGGAGCGCCTCCGTGATACAGAGGAGAGCAGTCTCAGTTGAATGACTAGTCTTGAAACCTGACTGATTTGGATCAAGAAGGTCATTCAGAGAGAGATAGCGGGAGAGCTGGCCAAGGACGGCACGTTCAAGAGTTTTGGAGAGAAAAGAAAGAAGGGATACTGGTCTGTAATTGTTGACATCGGAGGGATCGAGTGTAGGTTTTTTCAGAAGGGGTGCAACTCTCGCTCTCTTGAAGACGGAAGGGACGTAGCCAGCGGTCAGGGATGAGTTGATGAGCGAGGTGAGGTAAGGGAGAAGGTCTCCGGAAATGGTCTGGAGAAGAGAGGAGGGGATAGGGTCAAGCGGGCAGGTTGTTGGGCGGCCGGCCGTCACAAGACGCGAGATTTCATCTGGAGATAGAGGGGAGAAAGAGGTCAGAGCACAGGGTAGGGCAGTGTGAGCAGAACCAGCGGTGTCGTTTGACTTAGCAAACGAGGATCGGATGTCGTCGACCTTCTTTTCAAAATGGTTGACGAAGTCATCTGCAGAGAGGGAGGAGGGGGGAGGGGGAGGAGGATTCAGGAGGGAGGAGAAGGTGGCAAAGAGCTTCCTAGGGTTAGAGGCAGATGCTTGGAATTTAGCGTGGTAGAAAGTGGCTTTAGCAGCAGAGACAGAGGAGGAAAATGTAGAGAGGAGGGAGTGAAAGGATGCCAGGTCCGCAGGGAGGCGAGTTTTCCTCCATTTCCGCTCGGCTGCCCGGAGCCCTGTTCTGTGAGCTCGCAATGAGTCATCGAGCCACGGAGCGGGAGGGGAGGACCGAGCCGGCCTGGAGGATAGGGGACATAGAGAGTCAAGGGATGCAGAGAGGGAGGAGAGGAGGGTTGAGGAGGCAGAATCAGGAGATAGGTGGGAGAAGGTTTGAGCGGAGGGAAGAGATGATAGGATGGAAGAGGAGAGAGTAGCGGGGGAGAGAGAGCGAAGGTTGGGACGGCGCGATACCATCCGAGTAGGGGCAGTGTGGGAGGTGTTGGATGAGAGCGAGAGGGAAAAGGATACAAGGCAGTGGTCGGAGACTTGGAGGGGAGTTGCAATGAGGTTAGTGGAAGAACAGCATCTAGTAAAGATGAGGTCGAGCGTATTGCCTGCCTTGTGAGTAGGGGGGAAGGTGAGAGGGTGAGGTCAAAAGAGGAGAGGAGTGGAAAGAAGGAGGCAGAGAGGAAAGAGTCAAAGGTAGACGTGGGGAGGTTAAAGTCGCCCAGAACTGTGAGAGGTGAGCCGTCCTCAGGAAAGGAGCTTATCAAGGCATCAAGCTCATTGATGAACTCTCCGAGGGAACCTGGAGGGCGATAAATGATAAGGATGTTAAGCTTGAAAGGGCTAGTAACTGTGACAGCATGGAATTCAAAGGAGGCGATAGACAGATGGGTAAGGGGAGAAAGAGAGAATGACCACTTGGGAGAGATGAGGATCCCGGTGCCACCACCCCGCTGACCAGACGCTCTCGGGGTGTGCGAGAACACGTGGGCGGACGAAGAGAGAGCAGTAGGAGTAGCAGTGTTGTCTGTGGTGATCCATGTTTCCGTCAGTGCCAAGAAGTCGAGGGACTGGAGGGAGGCATAGGCTGAGATGAACTCTGCCTTGTTGACCGCAGATTGGCAGTTCCAGAGGCTACCGGAGACCTGGAACTCCACGTGGGTCGTGCGCGCTGGGACCACCAGAGTAGGGTGGCCGCGGCCACGCGGTGAGGAGCGTTTGTATGGTCTGTGCAGAGAGGAGAGAACAGGGATAAACAGACACATAGTTGACAGGCTACAGAAGAGGCTACGCTAATGCAAAGGAGATTGGAATGACAAGTGGACTACACGTCTCGAATGTTCAGAAAGTTAAGCTACGTAGCAAGAATCTTATTGACTAAAATGATTAAAATGATACAGTACTGCTGAAGTAGGCCAGCTGGCAGTGGGTGCGTTGTTGACACTACACTAATCAAGTCGTTCCGTTGAGTGTAATAGTTTCTGCAGTGTTGCTATTCGGGGGCTAGCTGGCTAGCTAGCAGTGTTGTTTACGTTACGTTGCGTTAAAAGAACGACAATAGCTGGCTAGCGAACCTAGAAAATCGCTCTAGACTACACAATTATCTTTGATACAAAGACGATCAAACAAATCAAACCGTTGTACTGTAATGAAATGAAGTGAAAATGTGATACTACCTGTGAATGCGACCGGGTAGTTGAGTTCTATACAGAAGACGTTGGCTAGCGTTGGCTAGCTAGCAGAGTCACCTACGTTAAGGACGACAAATAGCTGGCTAGCTAACCTCGGTAAATTAAGATAATCACTCTAAGACTACACACTCTAAACCTAAACAACACAATTATCTTGGATACGATGATACGAAGACAGCAAAGACAGCTATGTAGCTAGCTAACACTACACTAATCAAGTCGTTCAGTTGAGTGTAATAGTTTATAGTCTGCAGGCCAAACCTGCCCAGGTGTGCCATATCAGCTGACAAGGGGAGTAAGGGGAGAAAGAGAGAATGACCACTTGGGAGAGATGAGGATCCCGGTGCCACCACCCCGCTGACCAGACGCTCTCGGGGTGTGCGAGAACACGTGGGCGGACGAAGAGAGAGCAGTAGGAGTAGCAGTGTTGTCTGTGGTGATCCATGTTTCCGTCAGTGCCAAGAAGTCGAGGGACTGGAGGGAGGCATAGGCTGAGATGAACTCTGCCTTGTTGACCGCAGATTGGCAGTTCCAGAGGCTACCGGAGACCTGGAACTCCACGTGGGTCGTGCGCGCTGGGACCACCAGAGTAGGGTGGCCGCGGCCACGCGGTGAGGAGCGTTTGTATGGTCTGTGCAGAGAGGAGAGAACAGGGATAAACAGACACATAGTTGACAGGCTACAGAAGAGGCTACGCTAATGCAAAGGAGATTGGAATGACAAGTGGACTACACGTCTCGAATGTTCAGAAAGTTAAGCTACGTAGCAAGAATCTTATTGACTAAAATGATTAAAATGATACAGTACTGCTGAAGTAGGCCAGCTGGCAGTGGGTGCGTTGTTGACACTACACTAATCAAGTCGTTCCGTTGAGTGTAATAGTTTCTGCAGTGTTGCTATTCGGGGGCTAGCTGGCTAGCTAGCAGTGTTGTTTACGTTACGTTGCGTTAAAAGAACGACAATAGCTGGCTAGCGAACCTAGAAAATCGCTCTAGACTACACAATTATCTTTGATACAAAGACGATCAAACAAATCAAACCGTTGTACTGTAATGAAATGAAGTGAAAATGTGATACTACCTGTGAATGCGACCGGGTAGTTGAGTTCTATACAGAAGACGTTGGCTAGCGTTGGCTAGCTAGCAGAGTCACCTACGTTAAGGACGACAAATAGCTGGCTAGCTAACCTCGGTAAATTAAGATAATCACTCTAAGACTACACACTCTAAACCTAAACAACACAATTATCTTGGATACGATGATACGAAGACAGCAAAGACAGCTATGTAGCTAGCTAACACTACACTAATCAAGTCGTTCAGTTGAGTGTAATAGTTTATAGTCTGCAGGCCAAACCTGCCCAGGTGTGCCATATCAGCTGACAATCCTCCCAGCTCTGCCCACTGGCCTCCTGCAACAACAGACTACCAAACAGGAGATCCCAGCAGACAGAGGGGAGGGACGTCACAAGCATGAACCTGCAGGAGCGAGTCACTGCTTTGATGTTTGCAGAGAACAGCAGGATGTTGTCCAGGGTCACGCCAAGGTTCTTTACACTCTGGGAGGGTGACACCATGGAGTTTTCAACCGTAATGAAGAGGTCTTGGAGTGGGCAGGCCTTCCACGGGAAGAAGCGCAGCTCTGTCTTGTTGGGGTTGAGCTTGAAGTGGTGGACCGACATATCTGCCAGGCACACAGAGATTTGTGTCTCCAGCTGGGTATCAGAAGGAGAGACGGAGAAAAGTAGTTGAGGAGGAGGGCCTAGAACCGTACCCTGGGGGACACCAATAGTGAGAGTACGTGATGCAGGTTGTCGGTCGGCAGGACGTCACTAGTCGCAGGATTAGTAAGGTCATAGGATGCAGAAAGGGAGGATAGTAGGATCGAAGAGGCAGAATCAGGAGACAGGAGGGAGAAGGATTTAGCAGAAGGGAGAGATGATAGGATAGAAGAGGAGAGAGTAGTGGGAGAGAAAGAGCGAAGATTGTGATAGTCCCCACCCAAAATGGTAATGTACCGAGTGGTTGGAGGAGAGGGAGACAGAAAAGGAAACAAAGTGGTGATCAGAGAGCTGAAGGGGGGTTGCCGTGAGATTAGTAGATGAACAGCCTCTTGTAAAGATGAGGTCAAGTGTAGTGCCTGCCTTGTGAGTGGGAGGAGACTGGGAAAGGGTCAAAAGAGGCAAGGAGGGGAAAACAACGTTGGGAGGTTGAAGACACCCAGTATGAAGAGCAGTGAGCCATTGTCAGGAAATTAGATTATCAAGGTCTCAAGCTCATTGAGGAACTCTCTATGGGGCACCTGGTGGGTGGTAGATGACAGCTACGTTAAGCTTAAGTGGACAAATGACAGTGACAGATAGGGCTGTGCCGGTCATGACATTTTGTCGGCTAGTTATTGTCATGCAAAAGACTGCATGTCTCATGGTAATTGACCATTTATAAACAAACTCATTTAGCATAAAAGGATATTATCGTGACTCAATGGTCATGTAGAATTTTACTGCGGTCATCACTCATGAGTGCTGGTTTGGCGTTAATACGGTCACCACAACAGCATAGAATTAAAATGACAAGGTGGAAAAGTAAGTGAGGGAGAAATGAGCAGCCCTGTGCAACCACTGCGATGACCAGATGCTCTCGGACTATGAAAGAAAACGTAATCAGATGAAGAGAGAGCAGCTGGAGTAGCAGTGTGCTCTAGGTTGATCCATGTCTCCATCTGGGCCAAAAAGTCTAGTGACTGAAGGGCAGCATAGGCTGAGATGAACTCTGTTCTTGACCGCAGATCAGCAGTTCCAAACGCTGCCAGAGACTAGGAATTCCACATGGGTTTTGCGCACAGGGTGCAGTAAATAAATGTACTAAAACGGAATCAAATTGACATTTCAATGTTCAAATGGTACCACAAAGACGGTTGGAGTTCCACACGGAGAATCTTGACTTGTATGGGAATATCTGTTGTTTTAAGTTATACTGTCAATCTTCTATAGGAAACCTATTGAAATCATAGAAATATAGACAATAGAATATACATGACCATTTCAGTTAACATTTGATGGTAGGTGGATCAGCAGTCATCTTTCTGGTAGTAATTAGAAGGTAAAAGTTCAATTCACATTCCAATGGTGTACCAACTAAATTGCAGTGGTCTAAAGGGATAGGTCCATTCTATTAATTCTATTATTGAAATGACACCCGACCTGTATTCAAGAGCATGTTGTGTCTCAACCGGCTAAACACAAAAACTTAGATGATGGGAAATAGGGTTTAAATTCCAACAATTTTAAACAATCTGTGTTTAACGTCACTTTAAATATTGGCGTTAAAGGTTTAAATACTACACACACAAAAATATGTTTTTCCTAATGTTTTTCAAGAAATAATAAAATAGCTTGACAACACTGCTTGTAAGCTTTTAAATGATATAAAACTCAACTGATTATCTTTTCCAGTGATGAAGACATGGATGTCTCATGGTATGGTTGGAGCATCTTTATCTCCTGAATGTTTTGTCATTCAGGTCCAAAATGCCACTTTCTGACCACTTCTTCCATGGGCAAACATGTCTGGAAAGTTTTTTGTTTAAATCAAAAGGGATTCTGTCAAAAAGTGATTGAATTCAAATGGATTTTCCCTGAAGTAGTAGTGCCTTTCAGATGGTGGTGCTCACTGCTCACACAAACAATGCCAATTATTCCCCCGTCCTGTTGTTTTTGGATGGCTTCAGAGCCTGTCAAGAAGCAGAGTGGCTTTGGGCCAGGAGGGGAGGAGGAAAAAACAAGATACACTTGCTGCAGTGAATGACACCAAACCACAAAACATCTGAATTGTTGTTTTGTGGCTTCCTGCAGCTATGTGGAGCAGAGCTGGATTTCATTAGGCAGTTGAACGTCCATCACTCTGCTCTCTTGTGCTTTGTTTGGAGCAGTCTCAGGGCCTGGGCACATGGAGGGGTTGGGAATGGAGTCTCTGGGCTTGTCCAGACTCAGAGAGAAGCCTGTTTATCAACAGCTCAGCTCTGTTCTCTCTTCTCCTCTCCTGCTCTCCTCTGTTTTGCCCTGTTCTGTTCTGTGTGCAGCAGGAACTCAGTGACCCACCAGCTCAGCTGTCTGCACTGCTGGCTGTTACACACATTCACAGCAGCCGCTGGCCACTCTCCCTCTATCCCTCCCTCTGTTGCTTTTTCTCTCTCTCTCTCTCTCTCTCTCTCTCTCTCTCTCTCTCTCTCTCTCTCTCTCTCTCTCTCTCTCTCTCTCTCTCTCTCTCTCTCTCTCTCTCTCTCTCTCTCTCTCTCTCTCTCTCTCTCTCTCTCTCTCTCTCTCTCTGTGTGTTTCTTACTCTCTCTGTCTCCCTCTGGGTCTCTCCTATTCTGGAATTCTCACTTCTCATCTCTCTTATCTGGCTCTTTTTCTAGCTCTCTCTGTTTCTTTCCTTATCAAATCAAATGTTATTTGTCATATGCGCCAAATTCAACAGGTGTAGTAGACCTTACCGTTAAATGTTTACTTACAAGCCCTTAACCAACAATGCAGTTCAAGAAATAGAGTTAACAAAATATTTACTTAATAAATTAAAGTGCAAAATAAAATAAAATGTAACACAATAAAGTAACAATAAAAAGGCTATATACAGGGGGTACCTGTACCGAGTCAATGTGTGGGGGTACAGGTTAGTCGAGGTCATTTGTACATGTAAATAGGGGTAAAGTTACGATGCATCATACTCTCTTTCATTATTTCTCACAGTTTATTATATATCTCCCTATTTCTTTCCCCCATATTTTTCTTATATATATTGTGAACATAAAAAGACGAAAACAGTGAGGATAAAAATGTAAGAATTGTTTGCAGGATCCAGAGAGTTTGATTTGAGGCAAGAGAGACAGAGAGGGAACAGCGAGAGAAAGATGTGGGCTTGGAAACACATGGCGTTTAGTGGTCGCTCAAAGAACACATGTTCCTAACATGGGCAGGCTGAAGTAGGCTGCCTGGCCTGGCCCAGGCTCACCAGGGGACGAGTCCCAGAGCCCAGAGTCTAGCAGTCTGAAGGGCTGGGGCCCGGCTTGGAACAAGTGTCTGTCCTCCCATTACTAAGGGGAAATGGCTTCCACATTGGTAGTTAATGGAACTAAGACCTGCCTGGGTAAACAGGGTTTGAGGTGCCCCAGGGTTGCTCTATCCATCCATTCACATGTTAGAGTTACTGTACAGCGCAGGAGTCAATTTAGACCTACATTTGTGTTTATGTTGGCTTGAACCGACTGTTGGTAGTACAGGTTGTGTTTTAGGAACGTTTCCTGGCATCCTGTGGTGTCAGTGTTTTAGTTAGGCACCTGGGAAACATTGCAATCAGCCTCACTTCTGCTGCTGAAAGTACTATGTACTGTGTGCTATTCTCTCTATAGAGGCTAGTGGTTGTGTCTGTGTCCCTCTGTTTCCCTTCTGCCTGCTCCCTCTGACCTGTGACCCCTGTCTGTCTCCCTGCAGCACGTGGGCTGTGACCGGATCCTGAGCTCGGACGTGCGCGAGGACCGCTGCCGGATGTGCGGGGGTGACGGGAGCAGCTGTGAGGCCATCGAGGGCCTCTTCAATGACTCCCTGCCTGAAGGAGGTACGGTGTGATATACAGAGTAGGAGTCCCTTCACCACAATACTGCTAGGAAGAAATACTAATCCTGTTCTTTGAAGCTTACTGCACTATGGTGGTCTCTACAGTAAGAGTTACACTATAAACCCCAGCATACAGAACAGTATGTGGACTCAGTTACAGTAGTGGCAGGAGGTTTCAATAACTCTCTGAGTAAGGGGGGTTGTGGGCTGCGGAGTGGGGGGTTCAGAGAGCCCAGGGCTGGGGGGGGTGGTGGTGGGCCCCTCTCTCGGGCAGGGCAGGCATGGACTGACAGACACTGAGGGGACTGTTCTTTTTCCAAGCCTTGGTAGCAGGACACGTCTCTCCTTTTCAAAAACCCCGATTGCTGCGTTTCTCTCCTCGCACGCTCCACTCCCTCCAACACCACTTCTAGAACAGGCCAATAGCACATACTGTACCTCAATTAGACTGGGGAATAGGACTGAAAAACACAAATGAAACGTCAAAGAAGAAAGGGCCTGTGTTTTGGACCAGGGAGCTCCAGCAACGTTCTGAGAATGAGATGTAGTTACGTTTGAGGCATCCACAAGAGAGATTATGCAACCTAATTGTTTTATGGAAATTCTAACAACGCGTGCATGCATTTGTGCATTTGGATTCTGACACAAGCTAAATATGTGTTGGACTACTGCCTTGCAATGTGAGTTAGGAGTCCTCCGACATTCTGAAAGTAATGTATAATTATCTGTTCACATGCGAGCTCTCTAGTTGCATGAGCTACTTAATCTAACAGTTAATCATATAGAGTTACTGGTGAATATCTACAGTACACGTGCCTTGCCCTGCCAACCCCCCCCTTCCCTCCCTCCTGTAGGTGCAGAATGACCTTTTTTTCCGGTACCTATTCCAGTCTAAACACTTTGGCCGTGATTAATGGTTCGTGATGAATTCTGTGGAAGCAAGTCAGGGGAAAACTGATACAGCCCAACCAGATGACACAGAATTAACCATCAGAGTCTCTTAGAAAACCAAGCGGTTGTCGAGGGCTTGAGGAAGGCTCAGCCTATAGCTGCTCAGTTCTGATCAGGAGACACTCCCGAGGTCTCGGTTCCATCATTCCATCATAGTGACGGTTGGAAGGCTTGTGGTCCTCTGTCCAATTATAGAGCCGTGGGTCATACGTGATACTGCATAAACCTTATGCCTTCTTTTATTTTAAATATGCTCTAATAATAAGGGGACCATGAGGGAGGGGTGAGTGGGTTTTTCCTGCACCCGCTCGGGGGGGGGGGGGGGGGATTGCAGGTGGGCACGTGGCAGACAGTTTTAGGTGAAGTTCAGCCAGTGTGGGTTGTGGTAGCCCTGTGACTGCGGAGCCAGACAGGTCTATTCTAGGCCCTCTCCCTCCACGACAGCAGCAGCTCTCCTCCCTCCACCCATCTACCTCCCCCCTCTGGAACCCTCAGAGTGGACACACCCTCCTGAGGTGGCCGCAGCTCAGTGGCTGGGACCACAATGGCCATCTCAGCCTGGGCCTACAGCCTGCCCGACCGCCTGACAGGTCTATTCTGGGTCTGGGCTGATTTATGAGCCACAGAGTGCTCAGTCATGTCTACAGGTTTTTTTTAATGTCTCTGAGGCTCAGACCAATCCTCACTCCTAGGAGGGTTTAAATAGGGTTAGTTGTCAGGCACTAACCAAGCAGCAAAGCTGGTGTTCTGGGGAGGTTGTTCTGGGCTGGTGTTCTGGGCAGGTGTTCTGGGGAGGTGTTCTTGGCTGGTGTTCTGGGCTGGTGTTCTGGTGAGGTTGTTCTGGGCTGGTGTTCTGGGGAGGTTGTTCTGGGCTGGTGTTCTGGGCAGGTGTTCTGGACAAGTGTTTGTGTTCTGGGGAGGTTGTTCTGGGCTGGTGCTATGGGGAGGTTGTTCTGGGCTGGTGCTCTGGGCTGGTGTTCTGGGCAGGTTGTTCTATGTAGTGATTTACACCTAAGAGTGATGATGGTGCCATATTCTCCTGTGTCTCTGCAACCTTACTACTCCCATCTGGTGTCTGCATTCTCACCTGAGTTATCACCTCCTCCATCTCTATGTCAGCTGTTCTCTCTCATCTATCTTTCTAGGTTTTCTCTTTCTCCTCTCCATCTGTGTAGTCTACCTGCTCTTCATCTCTTAACCCCCCCATTTCTCTCTCTCTCTCTCTCTCTCTCTCTCTCTCTCTCTCTCTCTCTCTCTCTCTCTCTCTCTCTCTCTCTCTCTCTCTCTCTCTCTCTCTCTCTCTCTCTCTCTCTCTCTCTCTCTCTCTCTCTCTCTCTCTCTCTCTCTCTCAGTCTGTGCAGTCTGTAACTCTGGCAGTGGTGGAGGGTTACTCAGGGGTTAAGGGCTGGGGGTTTATTGCTCTTTGGCTCTCTGTTTACCACACAGGCCCCTGATTGTTAACAGAAAAACCTCTCCCTCTCCGGCCGCCAGGAACCGCAAGTACAGAGCTGGGTTACTGAAATTACTCACAGCACCGACTGCTACTCCAGAGAGGGGTCAAAAGCCAAGCCTCTCCTTTCCTCAGCGGTCGCACCATTGGAATGGATTATTAAATTATTTATTCTGTTTTTTTTATGCAAGGCTGAAGTTATTTACAGGGCTGTGGTGGCTGGCTGGACAGCACAGCCTGGCTTCAAACATGGTTACTGTACTCTAGCAGAGGAGCTGAACGTTGCCCAGGAATTTGGTTGGAATCCGAAAGGCTCTGCTTATTCCATTGAAGTCCCACAGAGTAAAACACTACTTATACATCATTCTCCCTCCAGTATGTCAGTGAATAAAACCTCCACCTCTTGCCTTTCTCTTCTTTCTGTGTGTGTGTGTGTGTGTGTGTGTGTGTGTGTGTGTGTGTGTGTGTGTGTGTGTGTGTGTGTGTGTGTGTGTGTGTGTGTGTGTGTGTGTGTGTGTGTGTGTGTGTGTGTGTGTGTGTGTGTGTGTGTGTGTGTGTGTGTGTGTGTGTGTGTGTGTGTGTGTGATCCCATCCCAGGTTATGAAGAGGTGGTCAGAATCCCCAAAGGATCCGTGTTCATTCATATCCAGGAGCTCAACGTCTCCCTCAACTTCCTAGGTGAGAGTTCATGTCTCTTCTGTGTCACGCAATGTATTATACTGTTACGACTCATGTTCTATTCGCTAGTGTGCATTCGGACTCTCAAAACTGGAATTAAAATGTAAGTGCATCGTCACATCATCAATGCTGTTATTATAATTGACTAATACTTACCTGCCCGAATTGTTCAGTCTCTTAGATTAAATACCATGGCTGTTTTCTCATTAGCTGGGAATGTTGTATGAAATGTCTGATGCAACATACTTCAAATTAGTGGATTCGGCTATTTCAGCCACACCCGTTGCTGAGAGGTGTATCAAATCAAGCACACCGCCATACAATCTCCATAGACAAACATTGGCAGTAGAATGGCCTCGCTGAAGGGCTCAGTGGCTTTAAAAATGGCACCGTCATACGATGCCACCTTTCCAACAAGTCAGTTCATCAAATGTCTGCCCTGCTAGAGCTGCCCAGGTCAGCTATAAGTGCTGTTATTGTGAAGTAGAAAAGTCTAGGAGCAACAACGGCTCAGCCACGAAGTGGTAGGCCACACAAGTTCACAGAACGGGACCGCCAAGTGCTGAAGAGCGTAGCGAGTAAAAAATAATCTGTCCTCGGTTGCAACACTCACTACAGAGTTCCAAACTGCCTCTGGAAGCAATGTCTGCGCAATAACTGTTCGTCGTGAGCTTCATGAAATGGGTTTCCATGACCGAGCAACCACACACAAGCCTAAGATCACCATGCGCAATGCCAAGCATCAGCTGAAGTGGTGTAAAGCTAGCCGCCTTTGGACTCTGGAATGATGAATCACACTTCACCATCTTGCAGTCCGACGGACAAATATAAATTTGGCGCATGCCAGGAGAACCATACCTACCCAAATGCATTCCAACTGTAAAGTTTGGTGGAGTAGGAAGAATGGTCTGTGGCTGTTTTTCCTGGTTCGGGCTTAGTTCGAGTGAAGGGAAATATTAACTCTACAGCATACAATGACATTCTAGATTATTCTGTGCTTGCAAATTTTAAGCAACAGTTTGGGTAAGGCCTTACATACTTTTGGCCATGTAGTGTACTTTGGCGATATTGTTATCAACCTACTGCATACCCCTTAAATATATACATATTTGTGTGCAGAGTGTGCTATTAGCATGCTATCACTCATAAGGGCAGAGTGGTAGAATAGCTAGCCATTGCTAGCATTCACTGGTTTAAGTTGAAGTAACTTTTGAGTGTAATGGAGTTGACTGGTGACTATAACATGACTATATATCATTCACGACATTTGGACGGGAGCTATAAACATTATTTTAAACTATGTGTGCCGTTATTGCTTGAGATCAGGCTTGGCTGAATTGCTTTCAATGGGGGAAAATTGCTTCCGTTCCCCGCTTCCGTGATTTTAATTGAAAACGTCACTTCTCCATGTGGACCTATACATGCTCTCGTTTCTTCTCTGCTCCAGTGCTGAAGAGTAAAGGAGAACAGTTCTTCATCAATGGGAAGCTGACCATCGACACCCCTCGTAGGTTCGACATCGCAGGGACCACCTTCCACTACCGCCGGCCCACTGACCAACCTGAGACCCTGGAGGCCCTGGGGCCCACCAACATGACCATCATCGTCATGGTAACGGGCTAGCTGTGTGTGTTACTGTGTTTGTTACGCTAATCATTCTATGTGACAACATATGTGACGTGTGTGCGTGTGCGTGTGTGTGTGTGTAGGTACTGGTGAGGGAAGAGAACCCAGGGATCCACTACCGCTTCAACCCTCCAGTCAGCAGAAACCTTTTGAGTGGATATGCCTGGCACTACACATCCTGGTCCCGCTGCTCTGCACTCTGCGCTGGGGGTACAACCACTCCTGGCTCTAATACTCTTTACTGTATTATACATTGGCTCTATCCCTACTCATTGATTGATTGATGATTTTACTGCATTATTGGGAGCTAGTAACATAAGCATTTCACTGCAACCGCTATGGCATCTGTTAACAGTGCATTCTACCATTAAACTTTGATTTAATTTGATTTTGAGGGTTGATAAATACACACAAAGCCATATTTATACCGATAAATCTCTTAGCCAATATTAATTTCATATTCTTGAGCTGCAGGTCGCCTCGAGATTAGAGTGTTTGGCCAGTAACCAAAACGTCCCTGGTTCAAATCTCGGAGCTGACCAGGTGAAAAATAAAATTACAAGTCTTTTGCTGTGCCCTTATAAATCTCAGTCTGGGTTAGGTGGGCATAGGAATGTTACGGTGACTGTATTACTGCCACACCAGCGGTCATGAGTCATGAAGGTAATCAAATTCCACGTGACCGTTTAGACACGGTAATTAGGCTTCTCCTAACTGTTGCTGCTGATGATTATTAGTAACCTACCAAACTTGCTAACTGCCTGGTACTCAGCACTCTTTTGTCCCTCTAATCACTCTGACATCAGTGCAAATGTAATCGAAAATCTAATCAAACACTTCATGAGAGCCCATGTGCTAATGTTGCGCAACATTCCTATAGGCTATGCAATTACGTGACAAAACAGAGTGATGGCCTCTTAAAAAGAGGAGGATCCTATCAGCTTTCTACAGGCTAAGCCTACTATATTTAATTTCTCAACTTTCCTAATATTAAGCACATTGCTTCTCTTTACAACAGGAGTATAGCCTACCTGGCTGGCATGAAAATGAACCACAGGAAAGTGGATAGATGACATGTATTTTTTTCCCTCTGCCCCTGTTTCCAGACAGGTGCATGATAATGGTCCATTCTAAATCAAAACAGAAATCAAAACAAATTTCACACATATAAAATGTAGATGTTCCAAAGGTCTGCATCAGTGATTGTAGGCTATTCGTGGAAGCCAGGAGTTGCTAAATGTGTTTACGTTAATTAACGGTCAATTACCGTGAGACCGTCAGTTATTTGCTTGACAATCACTGACTGACAATTTTATGACTGCCACAGGCCTACCGTGGGCATAATTTGAAAGCTTGTTCTATTGCCAACATGACAAGCTGAGTTATAAAATATGACCTTACAGGCTTTCAAAGAGCAATTCAGAGAAACGGATCGTAATTGTGGTGTGCATAGAATGGAGTTCAGGTGAGTGTTCAGCAGCAAATCGGTCACCATGGCAAATTTTCTTCACAATAGACAAACATAGGCTCATTCTGTTCAGAACAACACAGGGTATGACAGCATGTCATCTTGTAACTGTACATCAAACATAGTGATCATAAACGCTGACACTGTATATAGCATGAGTTTTATCATATGGAAATATGAAGTGCACATTTGGACTCGAGGGTGTTCTGCCACAAAATCGAAAACAAACACTCCATGAGAGCCCATGAGCTTGTATGATATCGAAGCAGTATTTATTATAATCCTCAATGTCTCATCTTTCAAAATAAATGGAATCCTCTTCATTTACAGCATTTCTCTCACTCAGCCAAGAAAACATTTTCAAAAGTTGCCGAATTAGGGGGAGGGATGAGGCAACTCCTTGTCGTGTGCGGTGCTCAAGTTCAGAACGGCCTTCAGTCAAAACCCACACAGAGCTGTGAAGCGGAGAGCCAGACCTCTGATGTCGTGTATAGAATGTTACTGTACTGCCAATGCTGTTCAATTTAGGCGTTTATCAGTGACCAAATCTGCCATTTCTAACTGTAGGCAGGTACGAGTGTAAAGGGTTAACCCCAATTGCTCCAGGGGCACTGTGTAACGACGTTCGTCTGTTGTATGAAGAGAGTCAGACCGAAATGCAGCGTGTAGGTTACTCATGACTTTAATGAAGTAAATCGCGGTACATGAAATAACTGAATAAATACAAAAACAACAAACGGAACGTGAAACCTATTACAGCCTATCTGGTGAACACTACACTGAGACAGGAACAAATACCCACAAAATACAACGCGAAAGTCAGGCTGTCTAAATACGGTTCTCAATCAGAGACAACGACAAGCACCTGACTCTGATTGAGAATCGCCCCAGGCAGCCAAGCCTAACTAGACACACCCCTAATCAGCCGCAATCCCAAATAATACAAACCCCAATACGAAATACAACATATAAACCCATGTCACACCCTGGCCTACCCAAACATATAACAAAAACACAAAATACAATGACCAAGGCGTGACAGAACCCCCCTAAGGTGCGGACTCCGGGACGCACCTCAAGAGCATAGGGAGGGTCCGGGTGGGCGTCTGTCCATGGTGGCGGTTCTGGCTCGGGACGTGGACCCCACTCCATAAATGTCCTAGTTCCTCCCCTTCGCGTCCTGGGATAATCCACCTTCTCCGCCGACCATGGCCTAATAGTCCTCACCCTGATCCCACATAACTGAGGGGCAGCTCGGGACCGAGGGGCAGCTCGGGACAGAGGGGCAGCTCGGGACAGAGGGGCAGCTCAGGACAGAGGAGCAGCTCGGGACAGAGGGGCAGCCCGGGACTGCGGGGCAGCTCGGGACAGAGGGGCAGCTCGGGACCGAAGCAGCCCGGGACTGAGGGGAAGCCCGGTACTGAGGGGAAGCCCAGTACTGAGAGGAAGCCCAGTACTGAGAGGAAGCTCAGTACTGAGAGGAAGCTCAGGCAGGTAGTAGGCTCCGGTAAATCCTGGCTGGCTGGTGGAACTGGATGATTCAGGATGTCTGGCCGATCTGGCGGATCTTGGCAGACTGGCACTTCTGGCGGATCCTGGCAGACTGGCGGCGCTGGGCAGACTGGCGGCGCTGGGCAGACTGGCGGCGCTGGGCAGACTGGGAGCACTGGCGGCGCTGGGCAGACTGGGAGCACTGGCGGCGCTGGGCAGACTGGGAGCACTGGCGGAGCTGGGCAGACTGGGAGCACTGGCCGCGCTGGGCCGACTGAGAGCAATGGCGGCGCTGGGCAGACTGGAGACTCCGGCAGCGCAGGAGAGGAGAAAGGCTCTGGCTGTGCTAAACAGGCGGGAGACTCCAACAGCGCAGGAGAGGAGAAAAGCACTGGCTGAGCTAAACAGGCGGGAGACTCCAACAGCGCAGGAGAGGAGAAAAGCGCTGGCTGAGCTAAACAGGCGGGAGACTCCGGCAGCGCAGGAGAGGAGAAAGGCTCTGGCTGTGCTAAACAGGCGGGAGACTCCAACAGCGCAGGAGAGGAGAAAAGCGCTGGCTGCGTTGAACAGGCGAGGCGCACTGGAGGCCTGGTGCGTGGTGCTGGAACTGGTGGTACTGGCGCGGGGACACGCACAGGAAGCCTGGTGCGGGAGCTGCTACCGGAGGACTGGTGTGTAGAGGTGGCTCTGGATAGACCGGACCGTGCAGGTGCACTGGAGCTCTTGAGCACCGAGCCTGCCCAAGCTTACCTGGCTCGATGCCCACTCTAGCCCGGCCAATAGGAAGAGCTGGTATGTGCCGCACCGGGCTCTGCACCCGCACTGGAAACACCGTGCGCTCCATAGCATAACACGGTGCCTGCCCGGTCTCTCTAGCCCAACGGTGAGCACAGGGAGTATGCGCAGGTCTCCTACCTGGCATAACTATTCTCCCTTCTAGCCCCCCCCAATAATTTTTTTGGGGTGACTTTCCGGTTTCCAACCGTGTCGCCGTGCTGCCTCCTCATACCTGCGCCTCTCCGCTTTAGCTGCTTCTATTTCCTCCTTGGGACGGCGATATTCTCCCGGCTGCGCCCAGGGTCCTTTTCCGTCTAATTCCTCCTCCCATGTCCAAATCTCCAAATGGTGCAGCCTTTCCCACTGCAACTGCTCTTCACGATTAACAGGGAGAGTAGGCTCAGGTCTGACTCCTGACTCAGCCACTCTCTCTCTGCGCTTTCCCCCGTTACTTTCGGTTTTCGCTCTGTATAGCCGTGCTTTCCTTTTCGACTCCATACGTCTATAGCCCTCTTCGCATTGCTGTAGGGAATCCCAGGCGGGCTCCTGCACTCGCTCTGGGTCGGCCGCCCACCTGTCGATTTCTTCCCACGTAGTATACTCCATGCTTCTGCTGTCCATAACGTCCTCCTTTAGATCCTGCCAGTTTACACACTGCTCGGTCTGTGAGTGGTGGGTGTTTCTGTAATGTCGTTCGTCTGTTGTATGAAGAGAGTCAGACCGAAATGCAGCGTGTAGGTTACTCATGACTTTAATGAAGTAAATCGCGGTACATGAAATAACTGAATAAATACAAAAACAACAAACGGAACGTGAAACCTATTACAGCCTATCTGGTGAACACTACACTGAGACAGGAACAAACACCCACAAAATACAATGCGAAAGTCAGGCTGTCTAAATACGGTTCTCAATCAGAGACAACGACAAGCACCTGACCGCAATCCCAAATAATACAAACCCCAATACGAAATACAACATACAAACCCATGTCACACCCTGGCCTACCCAAACATATAACAAAAACACAAAATACAATGACCAAGGCGTGACACACTGGACAATGGTGACCCTGGCAGTGACCTACTCCCTGCGCGATTCTCAGGGGGGAATTGGGTTAAGCAAGAAACAAAATTTTTTACGCTTGTACAAGCGTATAACATGACAAATATAAGCATATTATTTTTTTATATATTTTTTTGACTAATGATCCATTTAGCTGCTGTGCAGGGCTTTTGAACTGTAGATATGTGGTAGTGGTGGAGTTGGAGCCTGAGGGCACACAGTGTGTTCTGAAATCTGTGTATTGTTTTAAAATGGTATAAACTGCCTTAATTTTGCTGAACCCCAGCAGCTAATGGGGATCCACAATAAATACAAGTACTAATACGTGCACAGTGCATACCCCTCACTTTCTCATATTCCCTCTCTCATACATACACATGACACACACACACTGGTACATGGTGGCTGCAGAGTTTTCCTAACGTAACACTGACCCTGGGGAAGCATGGGAATGGAATGTTCATGAACAGAGGTCCTGTGGGGTTGGTGAAACTGGGGGCGTTCATACGGGTCTTAGGCAAACTTTGCTTTCTTTCTGTCGCGGGTTAATGATCCAAAGCAGCTAGCCTGATAAGAACTCATTTACTTTGCTTAAAAGCAAATTTACTTGACCTTATGTCAGCAAAACAAGTGAATGGAGGAGGGCGTGTACAAGTTGTACACTGTGAAGGGCACAGTGTGAGCTGCATCAGATGAACGACCAAAGGAGATCTGACTGTATTCCTAAAGTGTTCCAACCTCCCTCTGTCTGTCAGGTGGTCAGACCCAGCAGGTCGTGTGTAAGAAGCAGACGGATCACACCGTGGTCTACAACCACTTCTGTGACAAGAAGAGCAAACCCAAAGAGAAGAAGCGAGCCTGCAACTCTGAGCCATGCTCCCCAAGGTGAGTGTCAGTGTATCGGTCCCACGGCCTGTGTGAAGCTCCTCTGTGTGAAGCTCCTCTGTGTGAAGCTCCTCTGTGTGAAGCCCCCCCATTGCTAGGGCTGTTGCTACGACTTAAAAGATTCTGACCTGGTAACGTAATTAACCTATATACGCAGTTTAAGTATGTGTGTGTGTGTGTGTGTGTGTCTATGTGTGTATGCACGTGTGTGGTAGTGTAGTGGGACATTATGGCATCCTGCTAGACTAAGATCTGTCCGGGTGTCTGTCTCCCCCAGCTGGTGGTCTGGGGTGTGGTCTGAGTGCAGTCGCAGCTGTAACGGGGGCTTGAGGACCAGAGAGGTGTTGTGTAAGAGGAAGATCTCTCCTACAGAGGAGAAGGTCCAGGACGACAGTGCCTGTACTCCTCCACGACCAGCTCTCACTGAACCCTGCAGCAACCACACCTGCCCCCCCGAGTGGCTGGCCCTGGACTGGTCAGAGGTATACCCAAAATACCCCCCATAAACTAACCCTACTATTTTGTATTTAATCTAACTAGTGGAATCTCGAGATTTTAAGAAAAAAAGTGAGTAGTTGCTGACCTCAACACTTTCTGTACCTATGCAACATTTCTGTGTGTAATCAATTCCACCTGCTGGTTGGGCTTTGTACTGTACGGGTGTGCTCTGAGGCTGTAGAGGTTAGAGCTCTCAGACTTGAATAACCTCTGCCCCATATCTCTCTCTCTCTCCCCCCAGTGTAATCCCAGTTGTGGTCCAGGGTTCAGGCACCGTGTCCTTCTGTGTAAGCGTGGGGAGAGTGGAGACACACTGCCAGAGTCCCAGTGTCCCAAGCATGGGCGTCCCACCACCAGGGTGCGCTGTAACCTGCAGCGCTGCCCACCACCCATGTGGGTCACAGGGCCCTGGGGAGAGGTAAGGCTGGGGGGTTTGCTGGGACTAACTTGGGCTCTGCTATGTATTGAACTACTCTCATTCAACTATACCTCCTAGGTCCTCTTGTTTGATCTAGTGAAGTGAGGAAAAAATACTTGACAATGTTAATCTCTCTCTCTCTCTCTCTCTCTCTCTCTCTCTCTCTCTCTCTCTCTCTCTCTCTCTCTCTCTCTCTCTCTCTCTCTCTCTGTTGTGTGTCAGTGCTCGGCCAGGTGTGGTCTGGGTCAGGAGAAGCGCTCTGTGCAGTGTCTCGCACAAACCGGCCAGCCGTCCAATGAGTGTCCAGACCTCCAGCGCCCGGCAGCCATGCAACAGTGCAAGAGCAAATGTGACCTCAGTAGCCTACCCATGGACATCCCCGAGGGTGACCCTGAAGGTCTAAGTTCAACTCTCTATTAATTACCTTCTCACTGTATTCTCCTGCAGGCTAAATATCCATCTAAGTGGTTCATTATTTTAATTTGAGTATTTTATATATTTTTCCCTTCCAGAGTGCAAAGATGTGAACACAGTGGCGTACTGCCCCCTGGTGCTCAGGTTTAAGTTCTGCAGCCGCCCCTACTTCAGACAGATGTGCTGTAAGACCTGCCAAGGACACTGACCCCTGAACCAGACCGAGAGCCAGACCAGGAGGCATCCCCAGCGGACCCAGACCAGACCAGGAGCCACTCCTAGCGGGCCCAGACCAGACCAGGAGCCACCCCTAGCGGGCCCAGACCAGACCAGGAGCCACCCCTAGCGGGCCCAGACCAGACCCACTGAGCTGCACATTCCACAGGGGGGAGGGACGGCCCAGCCAACGAACCGCAGAGCAGCCTGCCTGACATCCGTGGACAGAGAAGTAGATGGCGGGAGGGTGAGAGAGAGAGAGAACTGTACTTTTATCCCGCACTCTGAAAGTGCCCTATCTTATACCAGCTTTGGGGGCACTGCTGTGAAGACCAGATGAGCTGCTGGGATATCTCTCTGTTGCTATGTACATACACTATATATACAAAAGTATGTGGACACCCCTTCAAATTAGTGGATTTGGCTATTTCAGCCACACCTGTTGTTGACAGGTGTATAAAATCGAGCAAACAGCCATGCAATCTCCATAGACAAACATCAGCAGTAAAATAGTCTTACTGAAGAGCTCACAGTCATAGGATGCCACATTTCCAACAATTCAGTTAGTCAGATTTCTGCCCAGCAATAGCTGCCCCGGTCAACTGTAAGTGCTTTTATTGTGACGTGGAAATGTCTAGGAGCAACAAAGGCTCAGCCGTGAAGTAGTAGGCCACACAAGCTCACAGAACAGGACCACCAAGTGCTGAAGCGCATAGCGAGTAAAAATCATCTGTCCTCGGTTGCAACACTCACTACCGAGTTCCAAACTGCCTCTGTAAGCAACGTCAGCACAATAACTGTTTGTTGGGAGCTTCTTGAAATGGGTTTCCATGGCCGAGCAGCCACACACAAGCCTAAGAACCCCATGCGCAATGCCAAGTGTCGGCTGGAGTGATGTAAAGCTATCCTCCATTAGACTCTGGAGCAGTGGAAATGCCGTTCTCTGGAGTGATAAATCACGCTTCACCATCGCAGTCCGACGGACAAATCTGGGTTTGGTGGTTGCCAGGAGAACCCTACCTGCCCCAATGCACCTAACTAACTGTAAAGTTTGGTGAAGGAGGAATAATGGTCTGGGGCTGTTTTCATGGTTCGGGCTAGGCCCCTTAGTTCCAGTGAAGGGAAATCTTAACACTACAGCATACAATGACATTCTAGAGGATTCTGTGCTTCCAGATTTGTGGCAACAGTTTGGGGAAGGCCCTATTTCAGCATGACAATGCCCCCGTGCACAAAGCGAGGTCCATACATAAATGGTTTGTCGGGGTCGGTGTGGAAGAACTTGACTGGCCTGCACAGAGCCCTGACCTCAACCCCATCGAACACCTTTGGGATGAATTGGAACGCTGAATGCAAGCCAGGCCTAATCGCCCAACATCAGTCCCCGATCTCACTAATGCTCTTCTGGCTGAATGGAAGCAAGTCCCCGCAGCAATGTTCCAACATCTAGTGGAAAGCCTTCCCAGAAGAGAGAATGCCGTTATAGCAGCAAAGGGGGGGACCAACTCCATATTACCATATTAATGACTGTGATTTTGGAATGAGATGTTCAACAAGCAGGTGTCCACATATTTCTGGTAATGTAGTGTATATCCTTTAAGGGTTTGGTGCTACTACTATTGCCATGCTGGCCACAGGACTGGCCAAAGTACATTGTTCAGCTTAGTTGTGTTTCTCTGTTGTTTATTCAGTGGCTCAGTCTTACCCTGAGCCACTATGTCCATACAGACCTTTACTTGTATATTTACAGACGTTGTTCTATGTGTACACTAAATCTACACTGTACAAATGAAACTGTTCTGATACTTTACTGTCACTTACCCAATGTAATGTTTATTATCTGGTGGCTGTAAGTTATCTTGTCAATGCTTTGTCTCAGAACAAAATCTTTTTGAAAAGGGTTTGAATTGCACAACGTCTGACTAGTCATAGGGATAATGTATGTTCATTATTTGAGACTTGTCTTGAAGACTCTACTACCCACTCTACTACCCACGGTCCGGTCCATGTTCATAACAGTTTACTCGCCTCTGTCTTGCCATTTTACGGGACCCAGCGAGGGCTGGTAAATGATCGGTTCAGTTCACGTCTAGCAGCAAACCTCAACACTTCTCTCATACTGTAGTACTTACTGTACATGTTTAGATACAGGCAAACCTACCATAGCCTCATCAATGCGAACGATGCTACATGGTAGTCTGTATTAGTCACGTATACAGTGAGTGGAAACACAGTGTCCATCACTGAGTCAACCACCTCCCATCTCTGATTACATCGGAACAGAGACCCTTCCATGCACCCTGGCCTTGAGTGATCATTCTCTCTGATAGCACGGCCTTCCTACTGTGCCTTTAATGGTCAACCAGTTTACGTCAATCTCTAATATGCTACATGTACAGTGACTGCCTTCTTACACAGTCATCCATCTACTGGGCTCACACTCAGAACCAGCCCTTAATGTCAGCTCTCAATGAAGGAACTGATTTCTATTGGAGTAACTAGGTTGCTATTACTCTCCTGGTGGTGCTTCTGAATGGTGCTGTTTCTTAGCTAATTGTTGTCGTTGTTGGATGTCATTCTGTTGAATATTGCATGGTGGTAACACTTTACTTGACACCCAGTGTCATAACATATTACGACATATTACGACACGGTCATAATCATGTCATAATATGGTCATAACACTGTCATGACATATATTTACACCTGTTGTGACATATATTGCATTATTTTATTGTATCACCTACATAAGAGTGTCAAAATCAACGTTTATTCAAGTTATTATTTTCTGCCAAGAAGTTTCCTTTCATTTGAAAGTTTGTTTCTTAAATCCTTTGTCGTAATCAATTCTTTACAGTCATGTTTTTTTCATCATATTTGAAATCACTTTATGACACTGTCATGAAGCATTATGACCATCATGTGTCACTTTACTAGGACTAAGAATATAGACTTTATGACACGGTCAAGAAGCATTATGACCATCAGAATCATAAATGCCCTTATCAGTCATCAGTCAAAAAAGATGGTGTCTTGTCCTGCTCCTGAAATCTGGTCCTGCATTCATCTCAGTCATCAGCAACAGAGCAATGGGGTAGGTGCATCAATGTGTGCGCAATTACAAAGATCATTTAATATGGTAAATTACAACAACAAAAAATATATAACATTAACATAGTGTTGACACGTAGGCTATGGTGTAATGGGATGTTTTGCCTTGTGTGGGAGGTTGTGTGTGTTTTGACACGCTTATGTAGGTGTCATAACCAGCCATAAAATAATGCAATATATATCACGACAGGTCTAAATATATGTCATGACAGTGTTATGTCCATATTATGACAGGCTATGACAAGTTATGTCAGCTGTTCTGACATATGACATGGACATGATCGTGTCATAACTTGTTATGACGCCGGGTGTCAAGTAAAGTGTTACCAAAATGGTTTTGTTTGAGGTTGGTGCCAAAGTCACAGTTGTGCTATATCAGTTTGTGAGAAGAGAAGTTAACCATTTATTGCCCCACCTTTAGTAACTGGGTATGGGACCCATATCTGTTAACCATTTCTGATACAACTGGTTGTCAGCACACTACCTGATGCTTTGCTACACTATCTGACCGATAACATAACAGAACTGTTTTACTGAAACAAGGTGTCCTATTTGACTGTCTGAATATGTAAGCGAAGTACGTTTTGCCTTCAATTGAAACATTTGTGTCCATGGTCATGGTGTGACCTCAGAGATAAAACAGTTTATCAAATAAGAGGGATAATATTGGTTGTTTGTTGTTGTTTTCACATGTGTTACAGATATGTACTGTATTTTAATTACTATAGAAACATGCCCCCGTTCCCCATCTAAAACCTTTGAAATGAATATATTACAGTGAATAAATAGCCGCATTGTTAATAATCGAGAATTGTGTGCTTTACTCTCTCTCCACAGATGTGCCTGTTTTAAACCCTGACATTAAGTGATTATCCATCTATTTCTGTATCTCATAGATTCTTAATGAACGCTCGTTTGATTTAATGGCACTGACCATACAAGAAGTGACGGCACAATTGTGCACGACTAGAGATCAAGTGACACAACTAAATGTTGATCTAGAAAGAAAGTTCACCGATAAGGACAAAAGAGAGAACTTTCTGACCAATGTGGAAAACATTTGTGATTAACTTGAGGAGACAAAGACAAGCATGTGGGAAAAGGTTGATCTTGGTACTGTGGAGTACAAGGAGCAGAAGGCATATTTCTGGAGGGAAGGCTGGAGACAGCTGATCCCCCCCCACCCTCGAGCAAACTGGAAGGGTGAACACCAGCCCAGCCGTAATCCTAGAGGCCCACTGATGTGGCAATCAACCAACTCCCTCACATCTGACTCCAGTGACTAGACACCCATCAGCGTCTAGTCACTGGACTCACCGGCCATGATATGTCAATCAAATGTATTTTATAAACCCTTTTACATCAGCAGTTGTCACAAAATGCTTTACAGAAACCAGGCCTAAAACCCTTAAACCCCAATGCAGGTGTAGAAGCCACCAAAAACTCCCTAGAAAGCAGGAACCTTGGAAGAAACGCAGAGAGGAACCAGGCCTAGTGATTTCACTGTGATCACAATTTAATGATGGAGATCACATTTTTTTCTATATAAATATAAATATTTAAATACACATTACACACTCAACTTGATGAAATGTCCCTTTTTTTAAATGTAAAAGATTTAAGTCAAAATTGTGTATTGTAGATTATTTGTTAATAATTCCGAAGTTTGAAACGAGTTGAAATTTGGAGGAATATGAGTGAAATCATAGGTCAGAGGAATCCCTCATTCTTTCATTTTCATGAGAACCTGCTTGTTTTAGGCCTTGTAGTGATACATGCATACATTATACTGATATACACTTTTAAAAATGAAAGTAAAAACAAAAAAAGTATTAAATGCAGCTATACAGAGTCTTTGGCTATTCCCGAGGAGAAAGGACGAGAGGTGGAAGGTCTGATGTCAGAAAGGGGATTATGGATTCATGACTTCCCCATCATGTTGATTTGCCAGTATGTCAATCACATTTCAATTCAGTTTCAATTCAGTTATAGTTCATTGTTACACTCCCTCCTCTTAGAATCAGTGAAAAAAATCTGAGGCCTGTTCCAGAAACAACTGAATATTGTTTAACAAAGCATAAAATAATAAATATATATATATATAATGAATTAACAAAACATCTCAAATAATCACAGAAACACACACAACCAAACAACCTAACAAACAAACATCTACACCACAGAACACCATGGCAGACAGATTTCACCAATTGTAAAATAAAGATATTAGTAGATAGTGTGTGTGTTAAAATACTGTCAAGTAGGTGTGTAAACAACTCATTAACAATTTGGCAAGATAAGAAGTTGGGGTATGGGGGAGACAAAATACTGATACCTACATATGGAAAAAAAGATGATTGCTATGGTGTGTGGTCATCCAGAAAGGAAATTACAACGAAGAGTTGTTAAGAAAACAGCATCAACTCTCATGTTAATTACATTGTTTTTTATTCAGGAATGGCGTTTACAAAGAATAAGTGGAAAAACCCCTAAATTAACACATGATGAAATCATGAAATCACAACCAATAACACTTTCACATTTGTGTGAAAGGCAGACTACAAACGAATTAAAAGGCAGACTAAAAAACGAATCGAAAGGCAGACTTCGGAAGTGGGACACAATAACTAAATGGAGCAGATATATATATACACACACTTGAAACCTTTCCGTTTCCCTGTGAACAACGTCATCGAATGTGCGGTCATCACAACCACCCTACTTCACCGGAATACATGGTTTATTTTATTTAACTAGGCAAGTCAGTTAAGAAGAAATTATTATTTACAAAGACAGCCTACCAGGGAACAGTGGGTTAACTGCCTTGTTCAGGGGTAGAACAACATATTTTTACCTTGTCAACTCAGGGACTTGATTTAGCAACCTTTCAGTTATTGGCCCAACGCTCTAACCACTAGGCCACCTGCCGCCACAGGCGAGGACAAAGTAGAAAGACGGCAATACCCGAAATCACCCCACAAACGTCTTGACCAAACCCCCTGGTCTGCCACAAGTGGTGGAGAATGCGGGCTGCCCCGACGGTATGTGGGAACCGTTCTTCAGCTGGCCCACATCCACCTGTTGGGGGCGCTCCTGGGAATGGAAAAGATCCGGGAACGGATTGCCGCCCGGTTCCACTGGCCCGGGATGAGGAAGGCCGTGGAAGCCTACTGTATCAGCTGCCCGGAGTGTCAACTCACGGTCCCCCTACTGATCATCGGGGTGACCTTTGAACACATCGCCATGGACATAGTGGGACCCCTGGTAAAAACAGCATGAGGACACCGGTACATCCTGGTGATAGTAGATTATGCCACCCAGTATCCCTAGGCCATTCCCCTACGGGTGGCGGTATCCAAGGGAATCGCTCGGGAGCTGTTCCACCTCTTTAGCCAGGTGGGCATCCCGAACGAGATCTTGACAGACCAAGGTACTGAGTTTATGTCCCGCCTCATTAAAGAGTTGTGAGCCTTCCTGCAGATCAAGCAGATCCGGACCTCCGTTTTTCACCCTCAGACGGATGGCCTCGTCAAGCGCTTTAATAAAATGCTCAAACAGATGCTGTGGAAGGTCATCGAGCAGGACGGGAAGAACTGGGACCAGCTACTACCACACCTAAGGTTCTCAAGTACCCCCATCCTCTACTGGGTTTTGCCCGTTCAAACTCCTCTACTGGATGAGGCCACGCGGCCTACTTGACCTCGCAAAGGAGGTGTGGGAAGCCCAACCGACCCCATTACGTAGCGTGGATACGATGAGTGGATGACAGCCATATGGCCCGTCGTGAGGGAACATATGGAGAAGGCCCAACGTGCCCAAGCCCAGGTCTACAATCAGAGAGCCCAGCCCTGAGAATTCCAGGTGGGAGACAGGGTGCTGGTCTTGAAGCTAGGGGGCACTATTTTTATGTTTGGAAAAATAATGTTCCCAGAGTAAACGGCCTATTTCTCAGGACCAGATGCTAGAATATGCATATAATTGTCAGCTTAGGATAGAAAACACTCCAAAGTTTCCAAAACTGTAAAAATATTGTCTGTGAGTATAACAGAACTGATATTGCAGGCGAAAGCCTGAGAAAAATCCAATCAGGAAGTGACACTTATTTTGAAACCCCTGTGTTCCTATGCATCCCTATTTCCCATTGAAAGGGATATCAACCAGATTCCTTTTTCTATGGCTTCCCTAAGGTGTCAACAGCCTTTAGACATAGTTTCAGGCTTTTATTTTGAAGAATGAGCGTGAACGACCACATTACTTAAATGGACAGGTGGGGGCTCTCAGAGTGATTTGTGTGCAAAAGAGAGAGGCGGCCATTGTTACTCCCGGTGAAAAGCCAACTGTCCCGGTTGATATATTATCGAATAGATATTTGATAAACACCATGAGGATTGATTATAAAAAACGTTTGACATGTTTCTGTCGACATTATGGATATAATTTGGAATTTTTGTCTGCGTTGTCGTGACCGCTCTTTCCGGTGGATTCCTGGGCATAACGCACCAAACTAACGGAGGTATTTGGATATAAAAAATATCTTTATGGAACAAAAGGAACATTTGCTGTCTAACTGGGAATCTCGTGAGTGAAAACATCCGAAGATCATCAAAGGTAAATTTGATTGCTTTTCTGATTTTCGTGACCAAGTTACCTGATGCTGGGTGTACTTATTGTTTTGTTATGCTATCGATAAACTTACACAAACGTTTGTATTGCTTTCGCTGTAAAAGCATCATTTCAAAATCTGAGACGACAGGGTGATTAACAAAAGGCTAAGCTGTGTTTCGCTATATTTCACTTGTGATTTCATGAATATGAATATTTTCTAGTAATATTATTTGACTGTTGCGCTTTGCTATTTAGCGTTGTTGGTGACAATTCTCCCGGATCCGGGTGGGGTGGTTCGATTAATCCTCATGTCCGAAAGTAAGTTCCTGGCAACATGGCACAAACCATACGAGGTAGTCGAGAAGAAGGGCTCTGTCAATTACTGCGTACGACAACCGGGGAGATAGAAACCTCAACAGATTTACCACGTGAACCTGTTGAAGAAGTGGCACGAGACTGGCACGTTATGGTCGGAACCCAGGATGCCAATGAGACCAGTGGTGGTCCCGAACAATGAGGACCTCGACCCGGCCCAGAAGCAAGAGCTCAGGGAGCTTGTCGATCAGAACATGGCGGTGTTCTCCGAGAAGCCGGGCCGCACGCCCCTCATTGAACACCACATCCGTACCTGGCCGGTAAATAAAGAGGCCATATCGGATTCCGGATGCCCGAAGGAAGGCCGTGAAACAGGAAGTGGAGGCTATGCTAAGGATGGGGGTCATTGAAGAGTCCCACAATGCATGGTGCAGCCCCATCGTGTTGGTGCCCAAACCGGACGGTAGCCTCCGCTTCTGTAATGATTTCTGGGGGGTGAGCGGCATCAGCTTGTTCGATGCATATCCCATGCCGAGGGTGGATGAGCTCATCGATCGATTGGGAAAGGCCCGATACATCAGCACCCTTGACCTGACCAAAGGATATTGGCAGGTACCGTTGTCAGCCTCCTCCCGAGAGAAGAAGGCATTTTCGACACCAGACGGGTTGTATCAGTACCGGGTGCTCCCGTTCGGTCTCCACGGAGCCCCTAGGACCTTCCAGCGGCTGAAGAACAAAGTACTTCGACCCCATCAGCAGTACGCAGCGGCCTATTTGGATGACATCATCATCCACAGCCAAGGTTGGGATGAGCACTTGACGTGCCTCCAGGCGGTGCTGGACGTGCTCAGACAAGCCGGGTTGACAGCGAACCCCAAGAAGTGCAAACTAGGTTTTGAGGAGGTAGAGTACCTGGGGTATTTGATCGGACGGGGGAACGTCAAGCCCCAGGAGAGGAAGGTTCACGCTGTGCGTGACTGGCCCGTTCCACAATACAAGACACAGGTCAAGTCCTTCCTGGGACTGGCAGGATACTATAGCCGATTTATCCCCAACTTTGCGGCTATAGCTTCCCCCCTCACCGATCTAACCAGGGCCCGCCTCCCGAAAACAGTGAAATGGACTAACGAGACAGAAGTGGCGTTCAGCCCTCTGAAGGAAGCGCTGTGCTCCCATCCGATTCTCGTAACGCCCGATTTCCAGGTGCCGATGGTGGTCCAGACGGATGGGTGTGAAGTGGGACTAGGCGCCGTTCATCATGTACATCAGCAGAAAGCTGGTTCCTAGAGAGAAGAAGTACTCCATTGTTGAGAAAGAGTGTCTAGCGGTGAAGTGGGCGCTAAAACACTCTCAAGTATTACCTGTTGGGAACCCACTTCACCCTGGTCACGGACCATGCTCCCCTGCTCTGGATGGCCAGGGGAAAGGACACAAACGATCGTGTCACCAGGTGGTTCTTGTCCCTTCAACGCTTCTCTTTTTCTGTTGTGCTCAGGTCAGGGGCGAAGCATGGAAACACGGATGCCCTATCGAGAAGGGAGATGTTCGTCGCACTGACGGCAGCCCCCTCCCCGACAGAGCTAAGGGGGGGTGTCACGTCAGCCACCAGGGGGAGATTTGTCGAGGCCTGGTGACAGATGGAGTATACATCACGAGGCGATGGCTCCACCTGCTGGACGTGCCAGGACTCAACGGGCTCTCCGCCCAGGACTAATTGGGGCTGATTGTGGAGTTGGTGAGAAATCAAGGGCTGATTGCTCACCAGCTGTACAAGCCCCATAAAGCTACCAGAAGGGCAGCACACAGGAGACGACTGTAAGGTGACTTCCATGTAGTTGGAGACGGTGCCCGAGCTAAGACGTTTGAGTTTGTGTGCCAAACAGGATACAGCAAGACCCGGAGCCCAGAACACGGAATCCCAGAGAGGGTCTCATGGGGAGATCCTTTTCTTTTGATTTATTACTTAATAAACACCCTTGAAACCAAGCTAATCATACTCTGTCCGTGTCTGATCTGTGTAAACGTCTTGACCAAACCTCCTGGTCTGCCACAATAGATATAGGATGATTGTATCTGTGAGTGTGTGTCCTCTGAGGCAGAGATCAGTTCTTGTTTCGCTCTAGGTCTGTGTATGAGGAAGTAGATTTGAACGCTGCGGATGTTGAAGTCTTCTTGGTGTCTCTCTGACTGACTGTGTGTGCTGGAGACTTCCTGACTGTGATGGCTGTGCTGTGAGGGTCTAGTGTGGGATTACCGACACACACACACACACTCTGGACTTTGGACAGCTGAGGCAGGACCGCAGGAAGAGAGAGGCACACACAACGCTGGCACGATGGTAACACACCTCACACACATTTAGACTGATGCGGACTCTCACTAGGGCTTGTATATTCTCTACAGCTACATGCTGAGTTTTCCTCTCTCACAGACTTACTGAAAACACGGCCTTATATGTTAAGTTGAGGTCACTTGACACAGCTGTACAGTGAAGTCTCACATTCTACCCTGAAGCTGGCACTTTGAAGCCTGGCAACTGCTGACATAGAACAGTTGTTGAAGCACAGTGATGTTCAATGGTGTCTGACTGAGATTTAAATCTGTTCCAATTCTTACACAATGAATGGAAGAGGGCATAATGTGAAATGGTAAAGATATGTCAAGATGATGGAAGGAAAATAGATAACTTCTAGGTTCTATCGCTCTTTTCAACAACTATCATACAACAAAGAGCTGCAAAACATGGGGTAGTGGACGTTAAGTAGTAGAGAATGTAACTCCTTAAATGGAGAAGATGGTTTCCTTTCCTCCTTTGACTGACAAGCCCTGCTCGTGTCCACCTAGGTTTTGGTGAGCATTCCTACACTAGAGGGATAGATATATCCTCACATTTCCGTAAGAGTGTGTGCTATTCATAACCAGAGATTGGATTCTCATGACTTTTAAACACGACGTGAGAGAAGAAGTACAAGATCAAAGACATTCAAAACTGTCCTATCAAATGTGAAAAGGAGCAGTAGATGTGTCTATTGTTCCTGAGGAGCTGGGTAAGGTCTAACCGCAGGGGTGTAAGGAGGGACTGCAGCAGAGGCGTGTTGTAAAGTCGAGAGGGTTTTGCAAGATGCAGTGGCGAGGCGTTAGAGGGGAAGTGCAGCAGCCCTGGCAGAGAGACAGATGGTCCTTTGGTTTCTATCGCAATACTTCCTCCTCACACTCCCAAGCACAGATCCTGCCCCTAAATCGCAATACTTCCTCCTCACACTACCAAGCACAGATCCTGCCCCTAACTGGATACCCAAACACAACAGATTTTCGAAGATAACGTAATTAGCCAAATTTACATTAAGCTTACATTAAGACAGTTTTCATTGTCAGATTTATTTTTGATGCCTTGTCGGGACTTTCTCTGCGACAGGCTGACAGTAGTGACAGGGATGGTGAATATAATACAGTAGTAGCACAAAGCATCTCTCAGGTCTGACACTGCACAGTAGAAAGTGAGCCATTTTTTAAACTTATCACTTGATCAAAAATCACATCAGAAATTAGCTAATTTAAGATTTTGGCTTTTGTCCACCATTTTCCACCATTTTCTTCTCTTCTCACCCCCCCTCCCCCCCCTTAAAATATTTAGATGCACTATTGTAAAGTGGTTGTTCCACTGGATGTCATAAGGTGAATGCACCAATTTGTAAGTCGCTCTGGATAAGAGCGTCTGCTAAATGACTTAAATGTAAATGTAAAATTTTATCAGCACATCCTCAGACTTGTGGTTATGACTATGGTACCACCTAATGTTAGGTAAAGAGCTGAGATACTGTAGATCAATTGAAACTTTTTTCTCTGTCTCTGTCTAACCTAATCACTGTCTTATTGTCGCTGACTTATTTGAGTGCTTTGTACAGTTTAAATATCAAACAAATGGATAATCTGATTTTGTATGTAAAAACAAGGTGAGAGGGAGAGAGTGATAGAGAGAGAGAGGGAGAGTGTGAGAGAGGGAGAGTGTGGGAGAGGGAGGGAGAGTGTGAGAGGGAGAGAGAGAGTGTGAGAGAGGGAGAGAGAGAGGGAGAGTGAGAGGGAGAGTGAGAGAGATAGGGAGAGTGTGAGAGAGGGAGAGTGTGAGAGAGGGAGAGAGAGGGAGAGTGTGAGGGAGGGAGAGAGAGGGAGAGTATGAAAGAGAGATGGAAAGAGAGGGAGAGAGAGAGGGAGAGTGTGAGAGAGGGAGAGAGAGGGGGAGTATGAGAGAGGGAGAGAGAGGGAGAGTATGAGAGAGAGAGAGAGAGAGAGAGAGAGAGAGAGAGAGAGAGAGAGAGAGAGAGAGAGAGAGAGAGAGAGAGAGAGAGAGAGAGAGAGAGAGAGAGAGAGAGGGAGAGTGTGAGAGAGGGAGAGGGAGAGTCTGAGAGAGAGATGGAGAGAGTGTGAGAGGGAGAGTGTGAGAGAGGGAGAGAGAGAGGGAGAGTGTGAGAGAGGGAGAGAGAGGGAGAGTATGAGAGAGAGATGGAGAGGGAGAGTGGAGAGAGAGATGGAGAGAGAGGGAGAGTGTGAGAGAGAGAGGGAGAGAGAGAGGGAGAGAGAGGGAGAGTGAGAGGAGAGAGGGAGAGAGAGGGAGAGTATGAGAGAGAGATGGAGAGAGAGGGAGAGTGTGAGAGAGGGAGAGAGAGAGGGAGAGTATGAGAGAGAGATGGAGAGAGAGGGAGAGTGTGAGAGAGAGATGGAGAGAGAGGGAGAGTGTGAGAGAGAGAGAGAGCGAAAGCAAGAAGAAGAAAAAATTGCGCAGTCAGAACTGTGGTTTTAACCGGCTGTTTTCGAGCCGAGCAGATTATTTATGGATTTGTTGTGATATGTGTGACAAACAAACAGCCTTATAAGTCAGGTTGTTCACATGAAAAGTTGGAATGAATCTTTACAAAAGAGCTATTCCATTACCGCCCTTGAGGACTGAAGTACTGCTGGTTTTCTTACAGTATCTACTGTACATGGTATCTTACTGATAATTGAATATCATTGATTAATTGGACAGAGAGTTGACTGACTCATTTTGGTTGAAATATACAGATGTATTCAAATGTTCTCCTCCAAAGTTATCATCAGCTGGTTAAACTCAGATCACAGTAACAATGTTAGACCTCCTTTCAGGTTCCACCACACATCAAATCAAACCGGTGTTGGGAACCCAAACAAGGCCAGGACCATGTCATTCAGTGTAATACAACATCTTTGGCCAAACCTGGGCCACCTCAACTGTGGTCAGGAAGCTCTCTGCACTACGTGGTGACAGTGATCATCATATCAAGGGCTTGAGTGTAGACAATGTAAAGGTAGTCCTTTAATTGACCATTACTTTACAATGCACCAGATTCATTTTGAGTAAAGAAATCCCCAAACCATGGCCCAAGGGTGTACTTTAAACTGAGTGCCCTCCCATTCCACAGACTCCTATAGGTAGCATCTATATTCAACAGATACCATAACTAATGGTTATCACTCTGGCAGATTAAAGTGGGAAGCAGTAGTTTACAGAGATAGCCAAACCGGCATGTGCTTACCTCATCTACTGCTCGTTGCCTGGTAACTGTCCTCAGCTTCTTGAACTGATAACCACAGTTAGTCACGTTCTTAATGACAGGGTTACACACAGAGAGACCCTGCTGCTGAGAAACTTCTCTCTGATGTCTGCTGGTGCATGTGCCTTCCAATTACAGTAGGCCCATGCTTCCTCTGGGTTTCTATACCCTGTCTTCTGTTGTAGATACCCTCTCAGAATACCTCACATTCAGTAAGAACTAGGTTCTCTACAGACCTACCTCTGCTTTTCTCTGTCTCAATTCCAAATAAAACGATGTGCATTCCCTAACCCTGACCGTGCTCTCCTGCAGGGCAGTAAGTACCACTGGCAGAGTCAGAACGTCAAGCAGAGTGGTGTGGACGACATGGTGCTGCTGTCCAAGATCAGCGAAGACGCCATTGTGGAAAACTTGAAGAAGAGATTCATGGATGACTTCATCTTTGTATCCTGTTGGATTGATTGTTAGAGAGTTCCTGTACCACTTCTCACAACAACAAAAAACACATTTTTCTGTGAAGAGATGGGTATTTTAATGTTTCTGTTCTTGTTTCTTTAAATGTCTCTTCAGTGAAAGCTAAAAATAGGAGGGGAAGCACACTGTTAAAAAATGACCTACCCACACACACACTCTCAGACGGATATATATAGGCACACGTACACGCACACACACACACATGCACACAAACAAAACATCTTACAAAGGATTTAATACCATGTAGATAGATTTCAGATGAAACATGATTGAGGTCATATCACTGGCCAATAGCATACATGTAGGTCCTTCCATTCTGTATCACAGGTGACCATAGATGGTACTCCTATTGACACGTTAGCAACAACACAATAACAACAACACAATAACAAACATACCATCCTTGCCTCAGTCATCCCCCTAGCACACATTTTCACACAGCAGACACACATCTATGTATGCAATAGTAGGACTGCACTGCTCTTCTTTTAAATTCACTGTGTGACTCAACAGCAAACTTCCCTATTTTTAGGACACTTTTTACTGGCCATTAGGCATGTACGTCCTACTTTGTGTGATTTAAAAAATATATGTGTATATATTATCCAGTCTGGATGAAACTAGGGTTTGTGATATTTTTCTTTTCGGAAGGTTGATATCATCATAAAAGATATCCCTGTGATTGTTTCAATATGACATGATTTCACCAGAAACACCCTCCCTGTTCCTTGACAGTCTTCTGCAGACCTATATTGGCTCTGTGTTGATATCAGTGAACCCATTCAAACAGATGCCCTATTTCACTGACCGGGAAATTGAACTCTACCAAGGGGCTGTGAGTAAACCATCCTATTCTTCAATGTTTACTTTGGCCTTAATATGCCCATTCATTTCCTTATTTACCTTAGTAGTTGTACACTGAACAAAAATATAAATACAACATGCAACAATTTCTAAGATTTACTGAGTTACATTTCATATAAAGAAATCAGTCAATTGAAATAAATTCCTTAGGCCTCATCTATGGATTTCACATGACTGGGAATACAGATATGCATCTGTTGATGACAGATACCTTAAAAATAAGAAGTAGGGGCGTTGATCAGAAATGTGTGACCCTCATTTGCCTCATGAAGCGCAACACAATCTACTTCGCATAGAGTTCATCAGGCTGTTGATTGTGGCCTGTGGAATGTTGTCCCACTCCTCTTCAATGGCTGTGTGGAGTTACTGGAACACGCCGTTGTACACGTAGATTCAGAGCATCCCAAACATGCTCCATGGGTGACAGGTCTGGTGAGTATGCAGGCCGTGGAAGAACTAGGACATTTTCAGCTTTGTGGAATTGTGTACAGATCCTTGCAACATGGGGCCGTGCATTGTCATGCTGAAATATGAGTTGACGACTGCAGAGGAATGGCATGACAATGGGTCTCAGGATCTCATCACAGTATCTTTGTGCATTCAAATTGCCATCGATAAACTGCAATTGTGTTCGTTGTCTGTAATTTATGTCTGCCCATACCATAACCCCACCGCCACCATGGGGCACTCTGTTCACAACGTTGACATCAGCAAACCGCTCGCCCACACAATGCCACGTGGTCTGCGATTGTGAGGCCGATTGGAGGTACTGCCAAGTTCTCTAAAACAACGTTGGAGGCAGCTCATGAGCTTCTCTCTCTCTCTCTCTCTCTCTCTCTCTCTCTCTCTCTCTCTCTCTCTCTCTCTCTCTCTCTCTCTCTCTCTCTCTCTCTCTCTCTCTCTCTCTCTCTCTCTCTCTCTCTCTCTCTCTCTCGCTGTCTCTCTTTTCTCTCTCTCTCTCTCGCTCTCTCTCTCCCTCTCTCTCTCTCTCTCTCTCTCGCTGTCTCTCTCTCTCTCTCTCGCTGTCTCTCTTTCTTTCTTTCTCTCTCTCTCTCCCTCCCTCCCTCTCTCTCTCTCTCTCTCTCTCTCTCTCTCTCTCTCTCTCTCTCTCTCTCTCTCTCTCTCTCTCTCTCTCTCTCTCTCTCTCTCTCTCTCTCTCTCTCCCCCTCTCTCTCTTCCTTTCCATCTCTCTACCTGTAAAGGCCCAGTATGAAAACCCTCCCCACATCTACGCCCTGACTGATAACATGTACAGGAACATGATGATTGATCAGGAGAACCAGTGTGTTATTATCAGGTGTGTCATTATAACAGTCTCACACTTTATTTATAAAGTCTGCAATCTGTTTCTTCTGGAAGGCAAGATGTAGGCCGAGTGCTTCTCTGTGCCTCCGTCTTACACACCTTAGGCCGATGTTTCCCAACCCTGGTCCCCCAGGACCCCCAGCAGTTTCATTGTAGCCCTTGACAAACACACCTCATTCAACTCATTGAGGGCTTGATGATTAGTTGACAAGTTGAATCAGGTCTGCTTGTCCATGGTTACAATAAAAAGGTGTGCTGTTGGGGGTCCTGGGGGACCAGGGTTGGGAAACACTGCCTTAGGCCTTCTCATGTGTGTCATTCCACCCAAGCTCACTGAGGCCAACTTTCACTGCTTTTCTCAAAACTACCAAAGAATCAGTGTTTCATTTCCTTTATACCAAAAATGTAACTGTGAATTGCATGTGCAGCCATAGTTAACCTTTCCAAAAAGTTTCACACAAAGTATTTGACATTGCCTCTAATATGTCTGTGTGTTATGTGTGTGTTGTGCCAGCGGGGAGAGTGGAGCTGGGAAGACTGTGGCTGCCAAGTACATTATGGGTTACATCTCCAAAGTATCAGGAGGAGGTGATAAAGTGCAGGTATTAGCATATTACCATTCATAAAACAACTATTAACATTATTACCATTCATAAAACAACTATTAACATCATTACCATTCATAAAACAAATATTAGCATCATTACCATTCATAAAACAAATATGAACATTATTACCATTCATAAAACAAATATTACCATTATTACCATTCATAAAACAAATATTAACATTGCAATTGCTAATGACTGTGATGGAGACTCTGAAGTGCTGTGTTGTTTCTCCGTATGTTGTTCTCAGCATGTGAAGGACATCATCCTCCAGTCCAATCCTCTACTGGAGGCCTTCGGCAATGCCAAGACTGTCCGCAACAACAACTCCAGCCGCTTTGTGAGTGATACGTACAGCAATCAGCCTTCCCCTTTCCCATTATTTCTCTTTCTATCCTCCTCATCTTGTACTTCCTTCTCTTCTCCAGACACTGGGTGTGGCCTATGAAAGCAAGACTGATACTGTAAACTTTTCATTTCTGCAACTATTTCCCCAGAACTCTAACGGGTCTGTTAGTCACCTGCTACCTATTCTTATAGCCAATACACTGTGAGGTTGTTGTTTTTCCTGTGCTCTACCAGAGATGATCTGGATTCTGAAGATATATAACCACCGAAGCAGTATGCAATAGTCACCTTTCAACCTCTCCCCTTTCTCTACTGCTGTAACCCTGAGAAGTTCTTGTCAGTTCCTAGCCACACCCACATGCAACAGAGCAGGCTTTGTAAATGTGTGCCTGTCACCTCTGGGGTTTCCTGCCTCTGAGGTGCTCTGCTGTGCGTACTGCAGGCCTCTATTACGGAAGAGCAACACAATGAGATCAAAGAGCTTGAGAATCTGGAACTGAGGTGAAATCCTGGGTGGGGTTAACATCTGTCTAGTAAAGTCATGTAACCAAAAATGTACCCATCAGCGGATGTCTTAAAAGGAAAATCCACTCAAAAACTATATTTTGGTGTTGTTTTCGTTAGTCTACTGTTGATACAGCCGTGTGTTTTGCATGTCAGATGTCAGGTTCTTAAGATATTGGACTTTCAAGAAGCAAAGTGTCACCGGCCTCATCATCATGATGATGCAAAATGCAGTGGACTAATGGAAAAAATACTAAAATATCGATTTTTCCTTTATAGGCTAAATATCCTTCCTACACGTTTATGTTATTTACATACAAATATATTTTTTAAGGAGTTAACCACAGATTGTGTCACTGCTCTGATGCTCTCATTTTCCCAGTCCATACTAGGGCTATATCCCCACTCCAAACCACAACCCTCAAGTCATAACGATGAACCATGTCTAACTTGAGTTATATGTTTTTTTGTGGGTGGGTTCTGATCTAACAGGGTAAGTACTTTGAGATTCAGTTTAGCAGAGGAGGAGAGCCGGACGGTGGTAAAATCTCCAACTTCCTCCTTGAGAAGTCGAGGGTGGTGAGCCAGAACGAGAACGAGAGGAACTTCCACGTCTACTACCAGGTCAGTCAGGTCCTGAGCTAGGCCAGCACTAACACAGCTAACCACAATGACTCTCTCACTACCCATCTTTAGGAGAGATGTCCCCCTCCTATTGGCCTTTCGTACAACTGTTGCACAATGTGAATGACCTTCTCACCCTTGAGCACATTAACGGTTCTGTGGTATTTCATAACTGTGTGTAAATTGTTGATGTGTAATTAATGTTCTTTCAGTTGTATTTACCTGAACTGTTGTATTTAGCTAATAGAGGGAGCCAACCCCCAGCAGAAAGAAGCCCTGGGCATCATGACTCCAGACTACTACTACTACCTGAACCAGTCAGGGACATACAAAGTGGACGGAACCAACGACAGCAAGGACTTTCAGGAGACAATGGTACTTTACTCCATCAGGGATTAAAACATATAGTACACTTTTTTTCACAGAAGCACTGGGAGCAAAATAACACTTCCGGTTTACACTACCAGTCAAAAGTTTGGGATCACTTAAAAATGTCCTTGTTTTCCATGAAAACATACATGAAATGAGTTGCAAAATGAATAGGAAATATAGTCAAGAAGTTGACAAAGTTATAAATAATGATTTTTATTGAAATAATAATTGTGTCCTTCAAACTTTGCTCTCCATCCTCCATTTGCAGCAATTACAGCCTTGCAGACCTTTGGCATTCTAGTTGTCAATTTGTTGAGGTAATCTGAAGAGATTTCACCCCATGCTTCCTGAAGCACCTCCCACAAATTGGATTGGATTGATGGGCACTTCTTACGTACCATACGGTCAAGCTGCTCCCACAACAGCTCAATAGGGTTGAGATCCGGTGACTGTGCTGGCCACTTCATTATAGACCGAATACCAGCTGACTGCTTCTTCCCTAAATAGTTCTTGCATAGTTTGGAGCTGTGCTTTGGGTCATTGTCCTGTTGTAGGAGGAAATTGTCTCCAATTAAGCACCATCCACAGACATGGCGTTGCAAAATGGAGTGATAGCCTTCCTTCTTCAAGATCCCTTTTACTCTGTACAAATCTCCCACTTTACCACCATCAAAGCACCCTCAGACCATCACATTGCCTCTACCATGCTTGACAGATGGCGTCAAGCACCGCGTCTCACGAATGTTCTTCTTTGTGATCCGAACACCTCAAACTTAGATTCACCTGTCCATAACGCTTTTTTTCCAATCTTCCTCTGTCCAGTGTCTGTGTTCTTTTGTCCACCTCAATCTTGTATTTCTATTGGCCAATCTGAGATATGGGTTTTTCTTGGCAACTCTGCCTAGAAGGCCAGCATCCCGGAGTCGCCTCTTCACTGTTGATGTTGAGACTGGTGTTTTGCGAGTACTATTTAATGAAGCTGCCAGTTGAGGACTTGTATGTTTCTCAAACTAGACACTCTAATGTACTTGTCCTCTTGCTCAGTTGTGCACCGGGGCCTCTGATAGGTGAGAATTGTCTGTTAATTGAATGATTAGAATATTCCGCCCTGAAACATATAATTGTATGGAATTGATTAGAATGTATAAAATCACAATCAATAAATGTGTAGTCCTAGTCAGAATTAGGGTAAAACAATATGTCTTTATGGTATTTTAAACACAGACTGTCTAAGCTTGGTGCCGACCTGACTAGAGATTTGGGAGAGAACGGGGAGTACGTCTCAAGGACAAGGTCACTAATCTCTGTCGGTTGGGTAGTGAGACAGACAGTGTGTGCGTAGCAGGACATGTGTGTGCGTCTGTTTGTGTGCATGTGTGTGTGGGTAATGTGCGTATGTGCGTCTGTTTGTGTGTGTGCGTGTATGGCTGTGTGAATGTGTGTGTGTGAGAAGTCAGTATAAAATGAATTGTTTTGTATTCTTGACTTCAGAACGTTCCGTGAATAAACCTTTTTGACTATTTTAGCTGGACCTCCGTCTGTTTTAATCAACCAGGATCTTACAAATTCTGGTTTGCAGACTGAGGGTAATATAATTAAATTTTGTGATGTACCTGGAGAACGTAATTCTCTTATCAGCCGCCCGCTCCTCTTTCTATTCTGGTTAGCGCCAGTTTGTGCTGTTCTGTGAAGGGAGTAGTACACAGTGTTGTACGAGATCTTCAGTTGTTTCTTGCCAATTTATCGCATGGAATAGCCTTCATTTCTCTGGCTAGACTGCAAACTCTCCTTCCATACTCATATCAAACATCTCCAATCTAAAATCAAATCTATAATCGGCTTTCTATTTCGCAACAAAGCCTCCTTCACTCACGCCGCCAAACTTACCCTAGTAAAACTGACTATCCTACCGATCCTCGACTTCGGCGATGTCATCTACAAAATAGCTTCCAATACTCTACTCAGCAAACTGGATGCAGTTTATCACAGTGCCATCTGTTTTGTTACTAAAGCACCTTATACCACCCACCACTGCGACCTGTATGCTCTAGTCGGCTGGCCCTCGCTACATATTCGTCGCCAGATCCACTGGCTCCAGGTCATCTACAAGTCCATGCTAGGTAAAGCTCCGCCCTATCTCAGTTCACTGGTCACGATGGCAACACCCACCCGTAGCACGCGCTCCAGCAGGTGTATCTCACTGATCATCCCTAAAGCCAACACCTCATTTGGCCCCCTTTCCTTCCAGTTTTCTGCTGCCTGTGACTGGAACAAATTGCAAAAATCGCTTGTTGGAGACTTTTATCGCCCTCACCAACTTTAAACATCTGCTATCTGAGCAGCTAACCGATCGCTGCAGCTGTACATAGTCCATTGGTAAATAGCCCACCTGTAACGACGTTCGTCTGTTGTAAGAAGAGAGTCAGACCGAAATGCAGCGTGTAGGTTACTCATGACTTTAATGAAATGAAAACGGTACATGAAATAACTGATATAAGAAAACAACAAACGGAACGTGAAACTAATTACAGCCTATCTGGTGACTACAACACAGAGACAGGAACAAACACCCACAAAATACAAAGCGAAAGTCAGGCTGTCTAAATACGGTTCTCAATCAGAGACAACGACAAGCACCTGACTCTGATTGAGAATCGCCTCAGGCAGCCAAGCCTAACTAGACACACCCCTAATCATACACAATCCCAATGCTAATAAAACCCCAATACGAAACACAACATATAAACCCATGTCACACCCTGGCCTACCCAAACATATAACAAAAACACAAAATACAATGACCAAGGCGTGACACCACCCAATTCAACTACCTCATCCCCATACTGTTTTTATTTATTTACTTTTCTGCTCTTTTGCACACCAGTATCTCTACCTGCATATGACCATCTGATAATTTATCACTCTGCTAAATTGTAATTATTCGCCTACCTCCTCATGCTTTTTGCACACAATGTATATAGACTCTTTCTTTTTTTCTACTGTGTTATTGACTTGTTTATTGTTTACTCCATGTGTAACTCTGTGTTGTTATCTGTTCACACTGCTATGCTTTATCTTGGCCAGGTCGCAGTTGTAAATGGGAACTTGTTCTCAACTAGCCTACCTGGTTAAATAAAATAAAAAATAAAAAATGTAAAACTATTTTACGCTACTGCTACTCTCTGTCCATCATATATGCATAGTCACTTTAACCATATCTACATGTACATTCTACCTCAAACCTCGCTACTTTTATAGCCTCGCAACTGTTTTTCACTGTCTTTTTACTGTTGTTTTTATTTATTTACTTACCTATTGTTCACCTAATACCTTTTTTGCACTATTGGTTAGAGCCTGTAAGTAAGCATTTCACTGTAAGGTATTTGTCATGTTTTGTCATTGATTATCATGTCTTGTCCCTGTGCTTCCCTTCTATTCGTTTCCCTCTGCTGGTCTTATTAGGTTCTTTCCCTCTTTCTATCCCTCTCTCTCCCCCTCCCTCTCTCCCTCTCTCGCTCTCTCTCTCTCTCTATCGTTCCGTTCCTGCTCCCAGCTGTTCCTCATTCTCCTAACTACCTCATTTACTCTTTCACACCTGTCCCCTATTTTGCCCTCTGATTAGAGTCCCTATTTCTCCCTCTGCTTTCCGCTTCTGTCCTTGTCGGATCCTTGTTTGATGTTTGCTGTTCTGTGTCCTTGTTCCGCCCTGTCGTGTTTTTGCCTTCTTCAGATGCTGCGTGTGAGCAGGTGTCTATGTCAGCTACGGCCTGTGCCTTCCCGAAGCGACCTGCAGTCTGTGGTCGCGTCTCCAGTCGTTCCTCTCTACTGACGAGTGGATTTCAGTTTTCCTGTTTTGTATTTACCTAAGATATATCCAGGATTATCGTTTTTGTTTCTCTCGACGCCGGTACCGTGGTGCCTTCTTCCTCTCCCGCCGGAGCGGGGGTTTTTTTTGTTAAGAAGGACGGTACTCTGCGCCCCTGCGTGGATTATCGAGGGCTGAATGACATAACGGTTAAGAATCGTTATCCGCTTCCCCTTATGTCGTCAGCCTTCGAGATTCTGCAGGGAGCCAGGTTCTTTACTAAGTTGGACCTTCGTAACGCTTACCATCTCGTGCGCATCAGAGAGGGGGACGAGTGGAAAACGGCGTTTAACACTCCGTTAGGTCATTTTGAATACCGGGTTCTGCCGTTCGGTCTCGCTAATGCTCCAGCTGTCTTTCAGGCATTAGTTAATGATGTACTGAGAGACATGCTGAACATCTTTGTTTTCGTTTACCTTGACGATATCCTGATTTTTTTCACCGTCACTCGAGATTCATGTTCAGCACGTTCGACGTGTACTCCAGCGCCTTTTAGAGAATTGTCTCTACGTGAAGGCTGAGAAGTGCGCCTTTCATGTCTCCTCTGTCACATTTCTCGGTTCTGTTATTTCCGCTGAAGGCATTCAGATGGATCCCGCTAAGGTCCAGGCTGTCAGCGATTGGCCCGTTCCTAAGTCACGTGTCGAGTTGCAGCGCTTTCTCGGTTTCGCTAATTTCTATCGGCGTTTCATTCGTAATTTCGGTCAAGTGGCTGCCCGTCTCACAGCTCTTACTTCTGTCAAGACGTGCTTTAAGTGGTCCGTTTCCGCCCAGGGAGCTTTTGATCTCCTCAAGAAGCGTTTTACATCCGCTCCTATCCTTGTTACTCCTGACGTCACTAAACAATTCATTGTCGAGGTTGACGCTTCAGAGGTGGGCATGGGAGCCATTCTGTCCCAGCGCTTCCATTCTGACGATAAGGTCCATCCTTGCGCTTATTTTTCTCATCGCCTGTCGCCATCGGAACGCAACTATGATGTGGGTAACCGCGAACTGCTCGCCATCCGCTTAGCCCTAGGCGAATGGCGACAGTGGTTGGAGGGGGCGACCGTCCCTTTTGTCATTTGGACTGACCATAAGAACCTTGAGTACATCCGTTCTGCCAAACGACTTAATGCACGTCAAGCTCGTTGGGCGTTGTTTTTCGCTCGTTTCGGGTTTGTGATTTCTTATCGCCCGGGAAATAAGAACACCAAGCCTGATGCCTTATCCCGTCTCTTTAGTTCTTCTGTGGCTTCTACCGACCCCGAGGGGATTCTCCCTGAAGGGCGTGTTGTCGGGTTGACTGTCTGGGGAATTGAGAGACAGGTAAAGCAAGCACTCACTCACACTGCGTCGCCGCGCGCTTGTCCTAGTAACCTTCTTTTCGTTCCTGTCTCTACTCGTCTGGCTGTTCTTCAGTGGGCTCACTCTGCCAAGTTAGCTGGCCACCCCGGCGTTCGGGGTACGCTTGCTTATATTCGCCAGCGGTTTTGGTGGCCTACTCAGGAGTGTGACACGCGCCGTTTCGTGGCTGCTTGTTCGGACTGCGCGCAGACTAAGTCAGGTAACTCTCCTCCTGCCGGTCGTCTCAGACCGCTTCCCATTCCTTCTCGACCATGGTCTCACATCGCCTTAGACTTTATTACCGGTCTGCCTTCATCTGCGGGGAAGACTGTGATTCTTACGGTTGTCGATAGGTTCTCTAAGGCGGCACATTTCATTCCCCTCGCTAAGCTTCCTTCCGCTAAGGAGACGGCACAAATCATCATTGAGAATGTGTTCAGAATTCATGGCCTCCCGTTAGACGCCGTTTCAGACAGAGGCCCGCAATTCACGTCACAGATTTGGAGGGAGTTCTGTCGTTTGATTGGTGCTTCCGTCAGTCTCTCTTCCGGTTTTCATCCCCAGTCTAACGGTCAAGCAGAAAGGGCCAATCAGACGATTGGTCGCATATTACGCAGCCTTTCTTTTCGAAACCCTGCGTCTTGGGCAGAACAGCTCCCCTGGGCAGAATACGCTCACAACTCGCTTCCTTCGTCTGCTACCGGGCTATCTCCGTTTCAGAGTAGTCTTGGGTACCAGCCTCCTCTGTTCTCGTCCCAGCTCGCCGAGTCCAGCGTTCCCTCCGCTCAGGCTTTTGTCCAACGTTGTGAGCGCACCTGGAGGAGGGTCAGGTCTGCACTTTGCCGTTACAGGGCGCAGACTGTGAGAGCCGCCAATAAACGTAGGATTAAGAGTCCTAGGTATTGTCGCGGTCAGAGAGTGTGGCTTTCCACTCGTAACCTTCCCCTTACGACAGCTTCTCGCAAGTTGACTCCGCGGTTCATTGGTCCGTTCCGTGTCTCTCAGGTCGTCAATCCTGTCGCTGTGCGACTGCTTCTTCCGCGACATCTTCGTCGCGTCCACCCTGTCTTCCATGTCTCCTGTGTCAAGCCTTTTCTTCGCGCCCCCGTTCGTCTCCCCCCGTCCTTGTCGAGGGCGCACCTATTTACAAGGTACGGAAGATCATGGACATGCGTTCTCGGGGACGTGGTCACCAGTACTTAGTGGATTGGGAGGGTTACGGTCCTGAGGAGAGGAGTTGGGTTCCATCTCGGGACGTGCTGGACCGTTCGTTGATTGATGATTTCCTCCGTTGCCGCCAGGGTTCCTCCTCGAGTGCGCCAGGAGGCGCTCGGTGAGTGGGGGTACTGTCATGTTTTGTCATTGATTATCATGTCTTGTCCCTGTGCTTCCCTTCTATTCGTTTCCCTCTGCTGGTCTTATTAGGTTCTTTCCCTCTTTCTATCCCTCTCTCTCCCCCTCCCTCTCTCCCTCTCTCGCTCTCTCTCTCTATCGTTCCGTTCCTGCTCCCAGCTGTTCCTCATTCTCCTAACTACCTCATTTACTCTTTCACACCTGTCCCCTATTTTGCCCTCTGATTAGAGTCCCTATTTCTCCCTCTGTTTTCCGCTTCTGTCCTTGTCGGATCCTTGTTTGATGTTTGCTGTTCTGTGTCCTTGTTCCGCCCTGTCGTGTTTTTGCCTTCTTCAGATGCTGCGTGTGAGCAGGTGTCTATGTCAGCTACGGCCTGTGCCTTCCCGAAGCGACCTGCAGTCTGTGGTCGCGTCTCCAGTCGTTCCTCTCTACTGACGAGTGGATTTCAGTTTTCCTGTTTTGTATTTACCTAAGATATATCCAGGATTGTCGTTTTTGTTTAAGACTGGAATAAAGACTCTGTTTCTGTTAAAGTCCTTTTGGGTCCTCATTCACCAGCATAACAGTATTGTTGTATTCGGCACACGTGACAAATAAACTTTTATTTGATTTGACTTGATTTGACTAATCAACTAGTATAAAGAAGGCCAGTTGTATTGCTTCTTTAATCAGAACAACAGCTTTCAGCTATGCAAACATAATTGAAAAAGGGTTTTCCAATGATCAATTTGCCTTTTAAAATGATAAACGTGGATTAGCTAACACAAAGTGCCATTGGAACACAGGAGTGATGGTTGCTCTTCTACCACTGTGATTATTATTATTTCACCCTGCTGGCCATCTATGAACATTTGAACATGTTGGCCATGTTTTGTTATAATCTCCACCCGACACAGCCAGAAGAGGACTGGCCACCCCTCAGAGCCTGGTTCCTCTCTAGGTTTCTTCCTAGGTTCTGGCCTTTCTATGGAGTTTTTCCTAGCCACTGTGCTTCTACACCTGTATTGCTTGCTGTTTGGGTTTTAAGGCTGGGTTTCTGTACAGCACTTTGTGACATCAGCTGATGTAAGACGGGCTTTATAAATACATTTGATTTGATTTGATTTGCTGATCATGGGCCTCTGTATGCCTATATAGATATACGCCTGTCAGCAACGGAGCTACCACACCCGTTGCTGACAGGTGTATAAAAGCACACCGCCATGCAATCTCCATAGACAAACATTGGGGTGGCAGGTAGCCTAGTGGTTTGAGCATTAGACCATTAACCGATAGGTTGCTGGATCGAATCCCTGAGCTGACAAGGTAAAAATGTGTTGTCCTGTCCCTGAACAAGGCAGTTAAACCACTGTTCCCTGGTAGGCTGTCATTGTAAAATAAGAATTTGTTCTTAACTGACTTGCCTGGTTAAATAAAAAATATTAATTTAAAAATCAGCTGTTTCCAGCTACAATTGTCATTTGCACTATATTTCTGATCAATTTGATGTTATTTTAATGGACAAAAACAAAAAAACAAGGACATTTCTAAGTGACCCCAAACTTTTGAACGATAGTGTATATTCGTAACACAGGCTTATAATTTGCAAAATATACTGTTCTGCTGCGTATTCTTCCATCATATTCCCTCAGTCCCAATTCTAGATGTTGTTGTGTGTTGTCTGGAACAGGAGTAATGCCTCTCTGTTGTATTTTGTCCACAGGAAGCCATGCATGTGATTGGGATCCCAGTGGCCCACCAGGCTCAGGCGCTGCAGATCATAGCAGGAATCCTGCACCTTGGAAACATCAGCTTCATAGAGGCAGGCAACTATGGCAAGGTGGAGAGCACTGACTGTGAGTGGGAGACATGAGAACGTGCAAACATGCATAATACATTTGTAAATGTCCCCAGTGAAGATGGAGAAACACATTGGAGACATTGGGGATAGTAGCTCAAGCAATTTGCCATTATGTAGACAAATGTATATATTTGTCATGTGTTGTGTTCTGTTCTGTTTGTATTTTCTCCCTCCCAGTGCTTGCCTTCCCTGCCTATCTGCTGGGCGTTGACCCGACGCGCCTGCAAGACAAACTGACCAGCAGAAAGATGGACTCGAAGTGGGGTGGAAAGTCTGAATCCATCGATGTGACTCTTAACCAGGAACAAGCCACCTACACCCGCGACGCCCTGGCTAAGGCCCTTTACACCCGGCTCTTTGACTACCTGGTGGAGGTTAGGGACATCTACTATAAACTGCAATGATACACACAGAGACATAAATACAGTAACGACACGTCCGTTTCATACTAACTAATTATCCCCCTACCAGGCCATAAACAAAGCCATACAGAAACCTCATGAAGAATACAGCATTGGCGTTCTTGACATATATGGTTTTGAGATATTCCAGGTAAATCAAATATTAAATCAATAGAAATGTACATCTCTGATGGGATAACGAGACAAAACACAGGTATGATGATAATATGTTGTAACATTGTCTCTAACCTGGATGTGTTCCTCTGACAGAGGAATGGGTTTGAGCAATTCTGCATCAACTTTGTCAACGAGAAGCTGCAGCAGATATTTATTGAGTTGACACTGAAGGCTGAACAGGTACAAACCACTCTCAAACATCAACACTTTTCATTTCTTTAAGCGGGGTCTTGGATGATGTTTAATAGTTATATTGGCATTGTCTATCTCCCTGTGTTTCTCCCAGGAAGAGTATGTTCAGGAAGGCATCAAGTGGACACCAATTGAGTATTTCAACAACAAGGTTGTCTGTGACCTCATCGAGAATAAGTTGGTAAGCTCAAAATTATACAATCTCTCCTCAACTGTGTCTACAGTCACATCCAAAAATATTGGCACCCTTAATAAAGATGAGCAAAAAAGACTATCAAATACAGTACCAGTCAAAGTTTGGTCAACCCTACTCATTCAAGGGTTTTTCTTTATTTTTCCTATTTTCTACATTGTAGAATAATAGTGAAGACATCAAAACTATGAAATAGCACACACAGAATCATGTAGTATCCAAAAAGAAAGTTAAACAAATCAAAATATATTTTATATTTCAGATTCTTCAAAGTTGCCACCCTTTGCTTTGATGACAGCTTTGCACACTCTTGGCATTCTCTTAACCAGATTCAGCTGGAATGCTTTTCCAACAGTCTTGAAGGAGTTCCCACATATGCTCAGCATTCTTTTGCTGCTTTTCTTTCACTCTGCGGTTCAACTCATCCCAAACCATCTCAATTGGATTGAGGTCAGGTGATTGTGGAGGCCAGGTCATCTGATGCAGCACTCCATCACTCTCCTTCTTGGTCAAATAGCCCTTATACAGCCTGGAGGTGTGGTGGGTCATTGTTCTGTTGAAAAACAAATGATAGTCCCACTAAGCACAAACTAGATGGGATGGTATATCTTTGCAGAATGCTGTGGAAGCCATGCTGGTTAAGTGTGCCTTGAATTCTAAATAAATCAAAGATAGTGTCACCAGTAAAGAACCCCCACACCATCACACCACCTCTTCCATGCTTCACAGTGGGAACCACACATGTGGAACCACACATCATCATCTGTTCACCTACTCCGCGTCTCACAAAGACACAGCGGTTGGAACCAAAAATCTCAAATTTGGACTCATCAGACCAAAGGACAGATTTCCACCCGTCTAATGTCCATCGCTTGTGTTTCTTTGTCCAAGCAAGTCTCTTATTATTATTGTTGTCCTTTAGAACTGGTTTCTTTGTAACAATTTGACCATGAAGGCCTGATTCACGTAGTCTCCTATGAACAGTTGATGTTGAGATGTGCCTGTTACTTGAACTCTGTGAAGCATTTATTTGGGCTGCAATCTGAGGTGCAGTTAACTCTAATGAACTTATCCTCTGCAGTGTAGGTAACTCTGGGTCTTCCTTTCCTGTGGCGGTCCTCATGAGAGCCAGTTTCATCATAGCGCTTGATGGTTTTTGCTACTGCTACTGCAGTTGGTTCTTGAAATGTTCCGTATTGACTGATCTTCATGTCTTAAAGTAATGATAGACTGTTGTTTCTCTTTGCTTATTTGAGCTGTTCTTGCCATAATATGGACTTGGTCTTTTACCAAATAGGGCTATCTTCTGTATACCACCCCTTCCTTGTCACAACACAACTGATTGGCTCAAATACATTAAGAAGGAAATACATTTTTACAAGGCACACCTGTTAATTGAAATGCATTCCAGGTGACTACCTCATGAAGCTGGTTGACAGAATGCCAATAATGTGCAAAGCTGTCATCAAGGCAAAGAGTAGCTACTTTGAAGAATCTCAAATATAAAATATATTTGTATTTGTTTTACACTTTTTTGGTTACTACATAATTCCAAAAGTGTTATTTGAATGAGTAGGTGTGTCCAAACTTTTGACTGGTACTGTAAATAATGATTTTATACTCATAAATGCTCAAATTAAAATATTTAGTTTAACAAGTGATACAAACATTTTTTTAAAGATAGGTGTCAACATGTTTGGCAACCCTGTTTTCAATACTTTGTGCAAACCTCCCCTTTACGCGGATGTAGCCTTTTCCTATAATATTTTATGAGATTGAAGATCACATTGGAAGGGATCTTAGACAATTCCTCCACACAGAATATTTCCAGATCCTTGATATCTTTCGGTCTGCGCTTATGGACTGTCCTCTTCAATATAAACCACAGGTTTTCAATGGGGTTCAAGTTCAGAGACTGAGATGGCCATTGCAAAATGTTGATTTTGTGTACAATTAACAAATTCTTCGTGGATTTTGATGTTGCTTGGGTTCATTGTCTTGCTGGAAGGCCAAGTTTAAGGTTCCTGGCAGAGACAACCAGGTTTTTGGCTAAAATGTCCTGGTACTTGGTAGAGTACATGATCCCCATAACATCAAAGATCCACCAGCATATTTTACAGTAGGTATGAGGTTATTTTCTGCATACGCATCCTTCTATCAAGACCAAACACCACTGGTGCATGTGTCAAAGAGCTCTATTTTCGTCTCATCTGACCATAGCACCCGGTTTCAATCCAATTAGCCTATTGGCATGGAGGTGTCGTCTACTGTAGATTTGGAGACTTGGTGACCCCAGGATCTGAAACACAACCAAAACAAACAGCAAATGCATCCAAAAAGTTTGTAGAGTAGAAATATGGGAAAACAACAGCACTATTGTCACTGTCCCAATACTTCTGGAGCTCACTGTATTATTTATATCATACCGTCGTTTTTGCTAAACTTTATCAATGGAAATGGTGCCAATCAATTTGGATGTGTCTGTATATTCTATTAGTGGCTACCACTCTAAATGTCTAACAATCCCTCCCCTCAAGAACCCGCCAGGCATCATGAGTGTGCTGGATGATGTGTGTGCCACCATGCATGCCAAGGGTGAGGGGGCAGACGGCACCCTGCTCCAGAAGCTCTCGGCGGCGGTGGGCACACACGAACACTTCAACAGCTGGAACTCGGGCTTCGTCATCCACCACTATGCAGGCAAGGTGAGTACCCGGAGAAGACAAGAGTTTTAAACTCAAAACTGATTTAAGTAAACACTTCATGTGGGTAGACATATGGGTGAGGTGTGAAGGTTGCTGTGAATTTTAAGACTTACACATAATGCATTATCTGTCACCTCAGGTCTCCTACGAAATAAACGGCTTCTGTGAGAGAAACCGGGATGTCCTTTTTACTGACCTTATTGAACTGATGCAGAGCAGCGAACAGTATGTATTCCTCTATCTTTACCTGAACTGACACATCCCAGTAAGCAAAATGACGTTGAAAGACATCTTTTAGACCTCTTCTCCAGACTTGGATGTCAGGTTCATTTTATGTGCTGAACGAATGGTGAAAATGCATATGTTCTTCACGTCGATAATACAATTTATGGACATCGAAAATACATATTTTCCGGACGTCGAAAATACGTGCAGTATTTTCCTGATGTTGAAATCAGGTGCATTCTAGGTGCTGAATGAAAGGTGAAAATATGTATTTTCCGGACGTCAAAAATACATATTATACAGACATTGAAAATACGTCTTTTTTCAGTCATTGATTCTATGGCCAAATTTCTCAATGACATAAACATTATATCACAATAATAATTTTTCAAGCCTCTTAATATAGGAAAGAGGAGCCAACTGACGAGTGCAACAGAATATTTATTATTGCTCCCTAGTGATGGGACGATTGATACCGGAGCTCCGACACTCCGATGCAGTTTTCGAAGCACTTCTGATTCGACACAACGTAGCGATGCTTGTAACAAAGTAACAACACCACCTGATGATGACGTTCCAAGCTTCAGATGTTACACTACCATCTGACCAGTGTTGGAACTCAGAACTGAAGGTGCTGACCTTTGCTGGAAGCTTTTAGTTTTTATCTAACTAGATATTTCATATTTGTGTTGTTTGCTCTATAACCTATTCGTTTATACGCCACCGTGATATACAATAAGGCTGTAACAACAAAAAGACAACAGTCACACAGTGGCCGAATAAATTCAACTGCACATACATTTGTGTAATCACAAAACCGGACAGCAACATCTGTCCGGTGAAGTCCACAAAGCAAGTATTGCATTATCCGACAGTTACTGTATAAACACAAAAAGTTGAATCCCAATGCCATCCTCCTCTCTTTCATGACTTTTAGTTTTTGTTTTCATAGGCTACCTAGTTAAAATTCTTGCAAGCCTAACGTAATGTGAAAAGCAATTCAATATGATCCTCCATCTTGTCCCCACAGTGCCTTCATCTGCAGCCTCTTCCCTGAAAACCTCAACACAGACAAGAAGAGCAGGCCCACCACTGCTAGCTGTAAGATCAAGGTAACAGTCCCCACTCTACTACTGTACCAGAACTATGGTTCAGTAGCTGAGTGTAACAGCACTCGCAAAGATTTCAGTTTATCAGTACGTGGTTGTACATCCATCCCTTATGTTCTCTCTGCAGAAACAAGCCAATGATCTGGTGAACACGTTGATGAAGTGCACCCCCCACTATATCCGATGTATCAAACCCAACGAGACTAAGAGACCCAAGGACTGGGAAGAGAGTCGGTGTGTCCCTATAACACTCCCTAACAGACATCATATACAATAGCAGATTATTTTGGGATTTCAGAAGAATTCAGGTGCTATAATTCTCTAGTTTGGAACATTAGAACATAGGTGATATTGAACCTGTGTGTGTGTGTGTGTGTGTGTGTGTGTGTGTGTGTGTGTGTGTGTGTGTGTGTGTGTGTGTGTGTGTGTGTGTGTGTGTGTGTGTGTGTGTGTGTGTGTGTGTGTGTGTGTGTGTGTGTGTGTGTGTGTGTGTGTGTGTGTGTGTGTGCGTGTGTGTGCGTGTGTGTGCGTGTGTGTGCGTGTGTGTGTTTAGGGCGAAGCACCAGGTGGAGTACCTTGGGCTGCGGGAGAATATCCGTGTGCGTCGAGCCGGCTACGCCTACCGCAGAGTCTTCAATAAGTTCCTACAGAGGTGAGTCTTACTTACTCTTAGGTGTGTGTCCTTCAGTGTCTGCTGGGTGTCCTCACAGTGTGTGTGGGGGGATGGAGAGTCTACTGTATGCTCTACCCAGTACCTGACTCACTGTGTGTGTCCTTCAGTGTCTGCTGGGTGTCCTCACAGTGTGTGTGGGGGGGTGGAGAGTCTACTGTATGCTCTACCCAGTACCTGACTCACAGTGTGTGTGGGGGGATGGAGAGTCTACTGTATGCTCTACCCAGTACCTGACTCACAGTGTGTGTGGGGGGATGGAGAGTCTACTGTATGCTCTACCCAGTACCTGACTCACTGTGTGTGTGGGGGGATGGAGAGTCTACTGTATGCTCTACCCAGTACCTGACTCACTGTGTGTGTCCTTCAGTGTCTACTGGGTGTCCTCACAGAGTGGGGGGGGTGGAGAGTCTACTGTATGCTCTACCCAGTACCTGACTCACAGTGTGTGTGGGGGATGGAGAGTCTACTGTATGCTCTACCCAGTACCTGACTCACTGTGTGTGTCCTTCAGTGTCTACTGGGTGTCCTCACAGTGTGTGTGGGGGGATGGAGAGTCTACTGTATGCTCTACCCAGTACCTGACTCACTGTGTGTGTGGGGGGATGGAGAGTCTACTGTATGCTCTACCCAGTACCTGACTCACTGTGTGTGTCCTTCAGTGTCTACTGGGTGTCCTCACAGTGTGTGTGGGGGGATGGAGAGTCTACTGTATGCTCTACCCAGTACCTGACTCACTGTGTTTGGCCTACAGGTATGCCATCCTGACGGCAGAGACGTGGCCGTGCTGGCGGGGGGGAGAGCAGCAGGGGGTCCTGCATCTCCTCCGCTCTGTCAACATGGACACAGACCAGTACCAGATGGGACGCTCCAAGGTCTTTGTCAAGGCCCCAGAGTCGGTAGGGGCCCATATACTGTAGTTCTCCCTGGGAAAAGTGCTGTTTCATTCATCTTAATGGGACTTCCCGGGTTTAAGGGTGAATAAATTAACTGTATTAAAAGGTGTGAGGTATTACACTGCAAAATAGTTTATTTGATCTCAGCATTCCCTCTTCCCTCCGTCTCCTCTAGCTCTTCCTATTGGAGGAGATGCGGGAGAGGAAATTCGACACGTTCGCCAGGACCATCCAGAAGGCCTGGAGGAAGTACATCGCCAGGCGGAAATATGAACAGATGAGGGAAGACGGTGAGTGTGTCAATGATCCTGGTGTCACGTTCCTCATAAGGAGTAGACCAAGATGCAGCGTGGTATGTTTCCATCCTTTATTTTGGAATAGAAAACTTCAAAGAACAAAACAACAAAGCGAACAAATGAAATGTGAAGCTATAATAATGCTCTCAGGCAACTATACATAGACAAGATCCCACAAAGTACAATGGGGAAATGGCTACCTAAATATGATCCCCAATCAGAGACAATGATAAACAGCTGCCTCTGATTGGGAACCATACCAGGCCAACATAGATATACAATTCCCCTAGATAACCCACCCTTAATCACACCCCGACCTAACCAACATAGAAAATAAACAGCTCTCTATGGTCAGGGTGTGACACCTGGAGAAGTGTGGGGATGGAACAAGAAAGAAAAATGATTATACATAAATCAATTTGGATATACAGCAATGAATATATGCCCTCAGAGGGTCTTAACATTCCCAGGAACTCTCTCTCCCATGTGGTCTCCAGCTTCAGACATCCTGTATAACTCTAAGGAGCGGAGGAGGAACAGCATCAACAGGAACTTTGTAGGAGACTATCTGGGACTGGAGCAGAGGCCTGAGCTCAGACAGTTCCTGGCCAAGAGAGAGCGAGTCGACTTCGCAGACTCTGTCAACAAGTTTGACCGCAGGTTCAAGGTGAGCATACCACTTCCTCCACCACAGAGTGGTGAGGAAAACCGAGCCAACGCCGGGGTTAACAGCACAGCATGGGGTTGACTTCTTACTTCTTCCATTTATACCCACTCACTCTCTTCCATTATCTCTCTCTCCAGTCCATCAAGAGGGACCTCATTCTGTCTCCCAAAGGCATCTACCTCATAGGCAGAGAGAAGGTGAAGAAGGGGCCAGAGAAGGGACAGATAAAGGAGGTGTTAAAAAGGAAGCTGGAGTTTGAGAGTATCCACTCTATCTCTCTCAGGTAAAGCTTTTTTCTCACTGCTGAAGTTAGATCAGCATGTAACAGTGCAGTGTGGTGTCATCTCCAGCCAGTGTCAATGGGAGTTTTTGTGGTTAGTGTGGTTTAAGATAAAACAGGAACTGATAACACAGGATCTTTTTAAACTCTGCATTGTGCAATTATATCACCCGCCTGTGTGGGTATGACACTTCTTCTACCAATGCCAATCCCGTAAAACTCTAAATTTATATATTTCTCCCTCTCACTATAGTATGAGACAGGATGATTTCTTCATCGTGCATGAGACTCAGTATGATAGTCTGCTAGAGTCCAACTTCAAGACTGAGTTCCTCAGCTTGCTCTGTAAGCGCTATGAAGAGGTGACCAAGAACAAGCTGCCTCTCTCCTTCAATGACAGGTAGGACTACACACATACTGGATAGCGAAATCCTTGCTGTATGACTTCATGGTTTAGTGGATTGGATTAACTTTGGATAAAAGCATCTAGTAAAATCATCCGTCGTTGTGGTTCTGTAGGCTGGAGTTCCGGGTGAAGAAGGAGGGCTGGGGAGGAGGGGGCACCCGTGTTGTGGTGTTCCAGAGGGGACAGGGGGACCTGGCAGAGATCAAACCAGCTGGAAAGACACTCACCATCACGGTGGGAGATGGCCTGCCCAAGACCTCCAGTGAGTAACAGGGAGAGAGAGAAGCACATGCAGAAGGAGAAAAGAGAAAAGAGAGTGTATATCTATAGATTACTCAGGCTGACTTGATATATAACATATATTATTTTTCCTAATATGTCATCCTTTAAAAATCAACATGTTTATTTTGTCAGAGCCCACCAAGAAGGGAGCGCTACAGATCCGTGCAGGCGGCAGGAGTCAGCCTCCCAGTAGAGGTAAACTCATGAATCTGTTCAGACATGTTCCTACGTCATCGGCAACAATCACTCCATGAACATGGACTTGCAATCCTTACTACTGTGTACCACCACCATGATAATTATGTTGAGTTATTAGTGTATGAATGGATGTACTGTATGTCTGTCTTGTGTTTACCTTGTATCTCTGTTCCTCTTCTTTGACTAGGGTCCCAGAATGGTGCACCCAGAGGTAGAGGTGCTCCACCGCCCCAGCAGCACACCTATACCTCCCAGAAACAGAACCGCCCCCCCAGCGCCGTCCTCCCCAAACTGGGCTCCCAGAATCCCAGACGAGGCCCGGCTCAGACTCAGACTCAACAGAGGAACCTGGACTTCCTCAACGTGCCTGACCAGGGCGTGTCTGGGTGAGCTGAATAAACTGAGCATACATTGGGCATTCACAAAAATATACTATCTAAAGTGAAAGATAGAACTTGAGCTCTCATCTCTCTCCCAGTATATCTCATCCCTTTATACCTCTCTTCAGAATGCAGAGGAAGAGGAGTATCAGCAGCCAGCGGCCACCCCCGGCCCCATCCAGCCGGTCCAAGGCCCAGCCCCGCCCCATGGGCCCACGTTGCCGGGCGTTGTACCAGTACGCTGGCCAGGACACCGATGAGCTCAGCTTTGACGCCAATGATGTCATCGACCTGCTCAATGAAGGTACACGTTGGGAGGGAATAGAATAGTACTCAATTGTTTATTTGTGAAAAAAGAAACCGTGTCCATTCGGGAACAAAGGAAAGGGGAAGAAAGAGGAGACTAGAGCACCAACTGGGTTGTTTTACGCTTGGCACTAGTACACCACTGCTGTAATGCTTGGCACTAGTACACCACTGCTGTAATGCTTGGCACTAGTACACCACTGCTGTAATGCTTGGCACTAGTACACCACTGCTGTAATGCTTGGCACTAGTACACCACTGCTGTAATGCTTGGCACTAGTACACCACTGCTGTAATGCTTGGCACTAGTACACCACTGCTGTAATGCTTGGCACTAGTACACCACTGCTGTAATGCTTGGCACTAGTACACCACTGCTGTAATGCTTGGCACTAGTACACCACTGCTGTAATGCTTGGCACTAGTACACCACTGCTGTAATGCTTGGCACTAGTACACCACTGCTGTAATGCTTGGCACTAGTACACCACTGCTGTAATGCTTGGCACTAGTACACCACTGCTGTAATGCTTGGCATAGGTACACCACTGCTGTAATGCTTGGCACTAGTACACCACTGCTGTAATGCTTGGCACTAGTACACCACTGCTGTAATGCTTGGCACTAGTACACCACTGCTGTAATGCTTGGCACTAGTACACCACTGCTGTAATGCTTGGCACTAGTGCACCACTGCTGTAGTGTTTGGCTCTAGTACACCACTGCTGTAATGCTTGGCACTAGTACACCACTGCTGTAATGCTTGGCATAGGTACACCACTGCTGTAATGCTTAGCAGTAGTACACCACTGCTGTAATGCTTGGCACTAGTACACCACTGCTGTAATGCTTGGCACTAGTACACCACTGCTGTAATGCTTAGCACTAGTACACCACTGCTGTAATGCTTGGCACTAGTACACCACTGCTGTAATGCTTGGCACTAGTACATCACTGCTGTAATGCTTGGCACTAGTACACCACTGCTGTAATGCTTGGCACTAGTACACCACTACTGTAATGTTGGGCACTGGAACACCATTGCTGAAAGGTTACCTTTCCCTTGCAGATGCATCAGGCTGGTGGAGGGGCAGGTTTCGTGGCAAGGAGGGACTCTTCCCTGGGAACTATGTGGAGAAAATCTGATGACTGCCTGTTCTGTGCCCGAAAAGTTGGATGGCATAACGATCCACTGTAAAGCAATGGTGAATTGCATGTGAGCCAAACAGTAATATCTGATTCACAAGCGTTTCAACAGGATCGTCATGTTGACACCAGTGCTTTGTATTATCTGCACAACAATATCAGTACAGAGAAAGAAACATGTTGAAAAGCTATCTGAAACAGAAGACTGCGCCTTTTTTATTTTTCATTTATGTTATATTGTCAGCCATAACTGATTTAACTGGGCATTATTCCAGTTTCACAAAGAGGACTTTGATGCAAAGCTTTGAGGTGCTGACGCAAAAGAAGATGCAATGATGTTATGCACATACATTTTTTTTGTGATATCAAATGTAGGGCCATCAAGTGTCGATGTAAAATCCTCCCAAAAGTCCATATTTTATATTCAAGTAAATACTACCTGTAAGCAACCAGTAGGAGGTACTGTTGCACCATTTCCATGTCTTCAACTCTTGCAAATGGTCTGAAAATGAAAGGTTGACTGATGTATGATAATATACATGAGTCTTTGGTGTTATAAGCTTCTTTCTGCTTTGTTGGATTCATTACAATACGAGTTTATGGACTTCTTTTATAACTGTTGTAAAATAACTTGAATTTCTATTTTGTGCCCAGTGACAGTGGTCACAATAAAGAAATATTTTCTATAAACGCAATTGATTGATACACTGTTTGCATCATCATTGGCATCATGAGTAACTAAATTGAACTTGATACTTTAAGACCACCTCATTCTTACATCATGTTAGCGATGTGTGATGAACCCTAGAATGCATCCTTGTTCGAAGTGTCGTAAACCTGTACGAATGCTGTCTTCATTATGGCTATGAATGATGTGTCACCTTGAATTGGTAGCCTAATGATTCCTACAGGTGGTTGTGAATGACAGGTGGACAAAAGAGAGTGCAGCGCAGCAGATTATTCTCCAGCTGGGAACACTGGTCCAACAGGTGAGCCGTGAATACAACTGGGAGCTTCACGTGTTCAAAATTGAAATGCTAATCATTTACAATGGTCAATGTGTGGTTGCAGGTTTATACTATTCATTGGAGCCGTTACTGAAGCATGCAGCAAGTATGTTTTATAAATACATGCCTTGACAATAAAACTACATGTTCTGTTATGAGCAGACTAGATACTTCATGAATACAGCCATACAAATAGTAATGGGTTGCATGTTAAAAACCTCTAAAGGATCCGTCCCTCTTTTTCAATTTTCGACCTAAAATTCCATACCCAAATCTAACGGCCTGTAGCTCGGGACCTGATGCAAAGGGTATGCATATTCTTGATAGCATTTGAAAGGAAACACTTTGAAGTTTGTGGAAATGTGAAATGAATGTAGGAGAATATAACACATTAGATCTGGTAAAAGATAATACAAAGAAAAAAACATTTGTGTTTTTTTGTATTTTTTCTGTACCATCAACTTTGAAATGCAAGAAGCGCCATAATGTATTATTCCAGCCCAGGTGCAGTTTAGATTTTTGCCACTAGATGGCAACAGTGTATGTGCAAAGTTTTAGGCTAATCCAATGAACCATTTAATTTCTGTTCAAAACATTGTATCAAGACTGCCCAAATGTGCCTAAATGGTTTATTAATAACTTTTCAAGTTCATAACTGTGCACTCTCCTCAAACAATAGCATGGTATTATTTCACTGTAATAGCTACTGTAAATTAGACAGTTCAGTTAGATTAACAAGAGTTTAAGCTTTCTGCCAATATCTGATACCTCTATGTCCTGGGAAATGTTATTGTTACTTACAACCTCATGCTAATCGCATTAGCCTACATTAGCTCAATCTTCCCGTGGGGGACCCACCAATACTGTAGAGGTTTAAACATACATGGTATCCGTAATAACTGAATATTGTCACTGGTACCTGTGGAGACAGGAACAATAGCCATACTGTGTTGATCCTGAGCATGATCCCCTGTTTATTCTGATGATCCATAAACAGACCAGTAGCGCTGATCTCAACTATGACCTCCTTCCACGGAGCTTTACATCACTGACCGGACTTCTTAACATGAAAATACAACTGTATGATTGTCTGGGCTCTTTGGTCCTCATCTTGCTTCAAACTAGCATTGGCCTAGATTACTTTTTTAATGAATGGCAATATGTGGGGATTAAGTGGGATACAACATGCAGTCCATCAATATTGACGTAATGGCGTGTTTTTTTAAGAGTAGGGAATAAGCCAGTCAAGACATTCATAATAGGAACAACCCTATTGAGAACCATTATACAGGTGTCCATGCTGCTGACTGAGCTAGTTATGCCGACTCACCTCCCTGGCACAAAAGTTTCAATTAACATCGTCAGGAATCTTCTTGCTTCTAGAATAAATTAATAATACAATGGCAAAAGGCGGGTAACGAACGATTTGCTACCTATGACGTCCGTCAAAAGCAAAGCGCATGACGAGATCGGACCAATGTGGCCTCACACTCATGCGCTTGTGCCATCCCTGCGGGTACACCTGGCCCTTTGAGAATATGAATAGCCGCAGCTTTTGCCATTCACGCATGTATGTGTATTTGCTCTAATTACTATAATTTCAAACTATGCCCAATAAGGAATGACTTAATGCTTTAATATTGTTGGTTTTAGTTATACACATATATTTTATCATAGCGCGTTGCCTGTTGCGAAGTTTGGATATCAGGTAAAGCTTACCCATGCACATTTGGTTTCCATTCAATTTAAAGCCTAAATTGAATTGATAGGTTGTAATATAGCAAAGGCACCGGGAATGTGTCAATTTAACAATAGTATTTCTTGCCAGACCAGGGCGTGAAGTAACATTCAAGACTAGTGCAACTGGATCGGGAGAATTTTGTCCCCTATTAAAACCCACCTGCCACTTGGAGAAGAAAGTAGATGTGTTTGGATTACAAAATTGGAGGGAAACTCTATATCGATTTTATCTAGTCATCTGAGATGGTGGTCATATACAATTCCATATAAACACATGCTGTTTTGTTGTCAATATAATTTATATCCACAGGTGACAGGTGTTTTGATGATGACAATTTCATGATGATGACTTGTATTATTGAGTCTGTGGATGCAAGGTATTTTGCAATCTACTTACAACCTACTTGCATATGTAGCCGATGTGAAATGGCGAGCTAGTTAGCGGCGGTGCGCGCTAGTGGCGTTTCAATCGGTGACGTCACTTGCTCTGAGACCTTGAAGTGACTCGACGTGTGCAGAGCGTCCCTGGTTCGCGCCCAGGTCGGGGCGAGAGGACGGACGTAAAGTCTATACTGTTATGCATTCATGGTGATGAGATGACATTTGCTTTGGGGTCAAAGCTAATTGTAGATTGCAGTATGGATGGTTGAAGCAGAACAGTGTGCATTGGCAGTCCTTCCTACTCTGTTTGTCATCTATTTATAATATAATATTTGAACAACAATAGCTCATATAATTTATCTTTATTATAATTGGATTGTGACATGCAGAACAGCAAGAGCAACACTGAAGCATCCATTTTGGTGACTGGTTTAAGAAGCCCATGACAAGGCACCCACACCTGGATATTTGCTTATCTTTTCAACGGGGGACAAACAGACAACAGACATTTCACTTGAGCCCGTCCCTGTTATGGAGTCTTCAAAAAGTGGACCAGCACGTGGAGTCTTTGAAAAAGGCTTCATCCACATTGTTAGTCACACTGTGTTGTATGCTGGAAACTCTGAAAGTAATAGAAAATAATGGCCTAAATGGTCTCACTCTATTCTTTCTTTCTCTAGTCAAGTGAGAAGATGATGTGTTCTCCTATGAAAGCTCAGATCTGGACTGGTGTGAGGCAAACTACAGGCACTCTGAAGTACACTGTGCGTGAACATGATTTATTTCTTACAATATCCAGCTGAGATATACACCTCTGTGCTCACTGTGCCTTTTTAAAACTCCATTGCAGTATACTTGTCTAATATATTGTTGTATTTTATTTGTTTGCGGAGGACCATATTTTATGGCCACAATGATGATAGATGTAGTGGACAGGTGCATCACTCACTGCATTACATTGTGAATCCCTCTTTTAGAACACTCCTTTCTGTTTCGCCAGATGAGCAGTCTGTTCGTCTTCGTGATCTCCCCCATCATGCTGTACCTGCTGCACACTTACGCCAGGGAAGTACCTGTACCTGGTCTGGATCATGATGGTCTTTGTGGGTGTGTGTCCACTCTTCTCTCCAAACATCAGGACAAGCTTCATTAAGTTATAACTCCACTCCCAAGATGCCCTCATCGGTCTGCTTTAGATACTGGGTAGGGCCAGGGCTAGGGGCCATTTAGGAATTGGGCATCAATGTGTGTCCCCTCCCTAAAGGTCTCTTCTCTGCCTACTTCCACATGACCCTGAGCTTCATGGGCCAGATGCTGGATGAGCAGTCCATCCTGTGGGTGCTGGGGCTCTGCTGGGGCTCTGCTATGCCCTCTGGTATTCCTATGCTTCATCAATGACAGGTTGGCCACCATAACACCTGCTCAAGGCTTCTGCAGCCAAATCATTATCTGTGAATACTGGAAGTAGCATATACCGTGTTTCACCTTCCTGTCTCTATTCAATGTAACCATGGGGCAGCGGCCATGTGTGTTTAGATCTCCCTGCTACAGGATCACGCGGTTGTTCTCTCTATATGGAACAAACGGCAATACATACTGTAGGCTGTTAATAAGGCAGGAGACAACGACAGGATCTTTTTACAGGACATGCCAGGTTGAAACAGAAGCCATGCTAAGCCAGGAGCCTGACAACCAGGCCAGGAGCAGCCTGGTAGTATGCTATATAGTAGTATGCTATATTCACCAGCCAGTCGGAGAGAGGGGCTTCCTAGCGTTCTGAATGACTCTCCCATTAACACTGTTTTAATATTAAAGTAAAGGGTGGGAAAAGATTAATGCAATATTAATGAGAGTGTGAACATAATCCCAATTGAACTATGAAAAGGGCCCACCCTGTGCTCCTTTGTCAAACCCACTGACAACGCCTACGTCCTCAACTGCCTTGCCCTCTACATCACCTACTCATTGGGTCTGGAGATGAGGATGTAAGGCAATACCTCTCATTATTGTACTGTACATTACTGTCCAGTGCACATTCTATCACTCCATCAGTTCACTGTCTGATAACTGCTTTCTGTTCCTCTCTCGCTCATGCGCTCACTCTCTCTGTTTATCGCTCTGCTTTATTTTCCCCACTCACAGCTGTACTGACCAATAGGTGCTACGGTTATGCTGGTCTGGTGTTGGCCTGTGGGGGATGGCAATCATCTACTGGATCAGTGACTGTTTCGGATGCATCCTCTGGCAAAAGCTCAACTTCTGCTATCTGCATGGCATCTGGTAAAAGTAGGGGATAGGATGTGAACAGAAATTAGACATAATATTCTCTCTTTGATGTTGTGAATAATCATGAACAGACTGACATGTGTCTATTCACCCTCTAGTCACATTCTGATTGTGATCGCTGTAGCCTACCCAAGCACCCTGATAGCCTACTAGGATGCCAACTACGAGATACCTTACTCCCTGTCAGGCCTTCAGTACTGGCCCAGTGATAACTGTGTCCTGGGCTTGCCTTACATCGTCCTGAAAGGAACCACCAAGACTCAGAAAAGATGTTAGAGAATGTTCAACTTCTCCAAGAGACAACTTGATGGCTTTGGTGATGAAATGTGCTATGTAGTGCCGTGCAAGGAAAAGTGTCTAATGCAGTGCCTTTCTTTTTACTTAGCAGTGACTCCGTTTTGAGAAATGGTTGCAATTCATAAGTTTGCTCCTTATTTGATATGATAACAGAATCAATGCACATGTTAAAGAATTAAACAAGAATTAATGTGTGTATGTTTTTATATGCATTTTGTGTGAATTGATCAATGCACTCATCTGTTATTTGCGTCCATATATGCATGGATATTCTCTCCACATGTTTTTATAAAACAATTTTGTGTATATCTGTGTTTTGGTATAATAACATGATTGGCTTTGTAGTGATGAGAATGGAGATGATTTCAACCCCCAAAATACAGTGTTTCTTAGATGTAGGGCTGAATCACAACCACAACATTTTAGGGGTAAAGGGCTTGTAGGGTTTGTTTATATAACCTACAACTTTACATTTGTCATCCTTTTCAGGGATAATATCATATTATGTGTGATCTGAACTAAACTAAGTTTAAGACATTTTATACAACCACATAAACATAAATGTTTGTCTTGGTTCGGAGATCTTAAGATGTAAGTATTTTTGGATGTTATTACAGAAAATGTAAGGACCATGTCAATGTTTGTTATGTGTGGAATTCTACATCTATGAGATCAATTAAATGTGTATATGAATAAGATTAACGGTTACTGAATTAAATTCTATGATGAATTTGAGACGTTTCTAAATATACTGAAAAATATATAAACCCAACATGTAAAGTGTTGGTTCCATGTTTCATGAAGTGAAATAAAAGATCCCATAAATGTTTCCATATGCACAAAAAGCTTATTTCTCTCACATTTTGTGCACAAATTTGTTAACATCCCTGTTAAGGAGAATTTCTCTTTTGCTAAAATAATCCATCCACCTGACAGGTGTGGCATATCAAGAAGCTGATTAAACAGCATGACCATTAACTTGTGCTGGGGACAATAAAAGGCCACTCTAAAATATGCAGTTTTGTCACACAACACAGTGCCTCAGATATCTCAAGTTTTGAGGGAGTGTGCAATTGGCATGCCGACTGCAGGAATGTCCTCCAGAGCTGTTGCCAGAGAATTTAATGTAAATTTCTCCACCATGAGCCACCAATGTAATTTTTGAGAATTTGGCAGTAAGTCCAACCGACTTCGCAACCACAGACCACATGTAACCACACCAGCCCAGGGCATCCACATGCGTCTTCTTCACCTGCAGGATCGTCTGAGACCAGGGCCCCGACAGCCGATGAAACTGAGGTGTATTTCTGTCTGTTATGAAGCCCTTTTGTGGGGAAAAACTGAATCTGATTGGCTGGGCCTGGCTCCCCAGCTGCGCCCCTGCCCAGTCAAGTGAAATGTATAGATTATGGCCGAATGAATTTATTTCAATTGACTGATTTCCTTATATTAATTGGAACTTAGGAAGGTGTTTTGAACAATCTATTGAGCATTAGACGTAATGCAAAGAAATTCATCTGGAAGGTTGAAACCTACCTCTACAGTGTTTTGTTTCAGGATCATTGCTAAAAGAACAAATATCTGAAAAAGAAAACCCACCAGAAATTCCCCCGAAAGAAAATAAATAGAGTATGAACTAGAAACGTAAAATAATTTGGTACATTGTAGACATTTTTTCAAAGCGACATTCCTACCTGAAAGATACAATAGATTTCTGACACAAAGAAATTGGGGCATGAACATGATACATGTCACCGTTAACTGTCAGCAGCAACAGTGACATCTAGTGTACAGATTAGAATATGTATTTATTTATTTTGTAAGCCCCTGTAAAGTTGTAAATATGTAACAACCATTGACTTTATGTATGACTTACATATTGGGTAACAACAACCCATATGAATGATCTATGTGTGTGTGTGCGTGTGTTTGTACATTTTATACAATTTCATTGAAAACCCTTTCAGTGATGGCTTAAATCAAACGTGGCGACCACTTCAATAGTGGAGAAGCAAAATATATATTGACTAAGTGACGTTTATATGTCTTTGACAGCCAGGTGGGGATTTCAAAAAGCCTGATTCATGCCTCAAAGACAGGATCAGTGTGAGTGACACAGAGGCCAGGGCTGAGAGAGAACTCTGACACTGTCCAATATCACACATCAAATTGACGTCATTACGTACTATAAGCAAAATCAAAGTCGTTTTTAAATTTCCCATATTAGTAGAAAACAATGTAATTAAGTTATATGACTAATGTCAATGTCACAAATTAGTGTGTTGGATTACAATTTAAACGTTTAAATGTCAATAATGTTCCAGTTTCAATTATACATGCAATTAAGGACAGGAACTCCTTTGGGAATATGATTTTCAATTGTGAGGCAATACGCTGTTACTATAGGATAAATTCATGTAACTTCTAACCAAATATATGCATTCCACATTTGGACCAACATCTTTACTGCTTTACATATTCTGACAAGCGCCCTATCAGTGGGACAATTCGTTTTGCATGGCCCGGTGCACCGGTTGTGTAGAGATTTAATTTAAGGACCAATGGAATGTTACACAAATCCAAACCCTGCTACCCGGGACACCGGTCCATGTAAAACGAATTCGCCCACTCGTAGACGGTAGGTAAAATACTTTAATTGTATTTGTCGATCGTGAGAAGTCCCTCCTCTGAAGTACTACGGTTGGTGCAATTACAAATGGCTTACATTTTTGCCTACTTGATTGGATGAGAAAGCTTTCTGTTTTGGTTGCGTGCCAGCAGTTGTCTGGAAGGGGAGGGATGCTGTATGACTTCCGGTTTAGGCTGAAATTGACACACAATGAGGAGCAGGGAATAACCTCGCGAAACGCCGCTGTAAATAAATAACGTTAGAAGAATCACTGAAGCCACAGAATCATGGAGAATCAGGTAAAGTGACTTTTGTGTCCCCTGAACTTTTAACGAAAAAATACTTGAAGGCTGTGCCCGGGACAGGAATGAATGCCTGGTGCTCGAAAAAATCCTGCTAATCGAACTCATAGTTGGCTCACGAGCTGTGCTAGCTAGCCCCACACTCAATCGCATACATCGGTATTTGACATAGCGAGCTGGCTAACGTTAGCTTAACTCAGCATTGCTAGCTAGCCACACAATCAGACGGGCATACAAATGGATTTATTGCCTAATTTTGTGTTATGGACGTATATATTGAGAAAGTAAGATGTATAACTTACTCCTTTCCCAGTTTATAACCTAATTTACACGAGCTACTACATGCTAGCGTTCTCGGCCCTTCGCTAGCTACGTAAATAGCTGCTACAAGACGCCGGTGGAAAGGATTGCTCTTTCCAGGTCTGGGTGGAGGGGAGGGAAGGAGGAGTGTGTATCTAGCGGCGACGAATTGGAATTGAAAAGCGGGAATTACATCACCAGTTTAAAGGCAAAGATTGTGCACTAATGTATATATTTGAAAATCCTAGAGATACAAATTGTATAACAGCTAGCTGGACACTGGATGGTTGGGGGAAAACTTATTGAGGAACGTCCATGCATGTCCACATTGACTTCCATAGACAGACATTAGTAGGCCATCTTATTTTTCGAAATATCGTATCGGTAACTCTGACCCACTGTTACTCACGCTAGGTAGGAGTTTTCATGCTCATCATGATAATGCAAACTCTATTTCCATATCAAATTGACTCATGGAGTCTACCTGTGGGAAAATGTCACTGTCCGGTGTTACCCCTTTGAAGTATGCTAACAGTGGAATTCCGTGACGACAAGGAAGTACTAATCGTTTTAGCCGGTTTACCGTGATTACTCAGTGGCAAACAATATAAAACGGTACACCATCAACAGTCATGAAACACCTAACATAGGAATTGTATTTTTGTACATTTCAAGGTTTGTTTGTATGGGATGTAGAATTTTTATAAATAATCGTATGTCTGAAATCTAGACCATAACAAATTTGTTTTTTTGCTAAATTGCCCTCTGGCTACATGCCTTATTTCTGGAAATGTGATAAGTAATGCTAATGTGCCCTGTTGTGCATCATGACGTCTAAGTTGTACGATTTGTGCCATATGAAATCACCATTCAATTCACAATAATGCACCAGAGATGGACAGGGTCATACCAGAAAAATGGTGGGATAGTGACATGTTTTATAGTTGGAGTAGACTGGAGTGCGAGCTCTCTAAGGGCTGTGGTGTCTGGTGGGCCTGCCCACCTGTACAGAGCTCAAAGTGCTGCAGGTGTGTCCTGTTGTGGTCTGCTGTCTTCGAGCAGTGGAGAAGCAGGTTCTTTTCAGAGGGAGTGCAGTGACATTTGCCAATTTTTTTTTTCTTCTGTGTGCCTCATCAAAGGAGTCTTTCATATGATTTTTCCCCTAGTGGAGATTAACTTGGTTATGAGGGGTGTTATTTTCATGGCACGTGGGGGTTCATTGTTGTGAGACTCTGCTTGTCTGCCAAGTAGGGCATTTCCCTTCAGAATATCCATTTTAGATCAGGGGGGAGGAGGGTCACTTGCAACAAAAATGGCGGCTCAGTGTATTTTGTTATCTTTCTGTTGTGGCAGGGAAGTGAACCAAAGGAAGTTACTGAACGTCATACTGTTTCCATAAATGTTTCAGATGAATCTAGAATCTTGTCTTTTTCCTCCAGTCAATGCCAACCATGTCAGACCTATTTTGTTTGTGATGATCTCGGTTTATGAATGGTTGGTCATCTCTGAGCTGTTTTTTTTTTATGCCAGCGATCCTGGGGAGCTGGTTGGTTGATGGGGAGGGGCTCAATGGCTGCTGCACTGACCTAGGGTTTGGTAGCGACTGGAGTTTAAGGGCATTACCGCCACAGAATGGCTAGGTGAGATGCCGGGGGGGGCTCAGAGTCCCAGACCAGCTCATCTCAATCCTGTCCCCCTAATCCCTCCACTCATTCACAGCACACAAGGACTGTGGAGAGAAGGTGACAAATCCCCACATTCTTCAGGCCAGGGCATAAAGTGACTTTTCTGTCCCCTCGTCCCTCTCTCTTCCCAATCCCTCTTTAGTAGCTGTCCCGATCGCTGCAGCATGTCATTTGGATGTCCGTTCAACTACTATCATTGTTCTCGGTAACGAATCACAGTCTGTAGTTTCTGATGTGACCATCTCATAAAAAACAACTTTTGTACTATCAAATAATTTTAATTTCCATAAACTCAACTGTTTCCTATCTAATCTACTAACTTGCGATGAGTGATCAATTTCAGATGCTAATAGTTGTTTTTGTATGTCTGACCTTGTGTCTGCAGTGCACAGTCCAGGTGAAGCTGGAGCTTGGACATCGAGCCCAGCTGAGGAAGAAAGTAACCTCGGAGGGCTTCACCCATGACTGGATGGTGTTTGTGCGAGGGCCTGAGACGGGGGACATACAACACTTTGTGGAGAAGGTCGTCTTCAGGCTGCACGAGAGCTTCCCCAAACCCAAGAGAGGTGGGTCAGACAAAACACCCTCGCAACAACCGCACTTGCTCATGCACAAACATACACACACACACACACACACACGTACCTGGCTGAAACTGGTTCTGTGATTACTTTGTTTGTTTTTGTCTGGGGATAGGAGAGGGGATTCACTATGGATGTAACAATTCACTGATGCACTTTGGTCCCCGATTCAAATGTTTAAGATACAAGTGCATTGGCCCATGGACCCCGAACCGATCCAAATGTAGCATGCATAGGTCAGAAAATCGATTAAAACCTTATGAATCACCAGTTCACACTTTTTTTCCTTACATTCTTTCTACCTTCCAAAAATATCTAATATTTTCTGACAACTGATGTGTCCACTCCTTCAGGGTGGAACTGCATGTAACTGTGTTGACGGTCATTGATCTACAGATCATTTTGGATTCCGAACAACCCCATTCAATATCAGTAGCCTAGTCAAACTGTGCGCTGTGCCCAGCTTTGCATGCTGTCCAACGCGAGGTGGGCGGCCTGTTCCTGATCTTGCACATCTGCGCGGCACCTTCAGCGTTCAGATAATAAAATGGCTTGCGTGATATTACGCTTTATTAGTTGAGTGACAACCTATGTAATTTGCTAGGTTATTATTATCATCTATGCGCTGTTGAAAATTACGTTTTACCGGAATAAAAGTAAGCTACCGGAGACGACTGTCATCTGAATATAGCCTAACTGCTGACCCTGGCTTAAAATATAATTTATTTTGATCATCAGTAATAGTTTTGGTAGTTTTGCTTTAAACAATCCGTGTATATGGTAATTTTTAAATATACAGGTAAATTTGATTATTTCATAACGTGGACAATAATCACTTTTGCAAGGCACACTGGATGGCCGATGCCAGAAAAGATCTCACCGTTGAAAACGTCCAAACGGTCAAACCCATTTTATTTTGAGATGGAGGCTGAAATCCAAAGTTGTGTTAGCTATATATTCATTGGCTATGTCATTGCTAATTTGTAAATGATATACAGTACATTGGTACATTACTAGGTCACACTTCCTCTGCAAAAAATACTAGTTAATTAGCGGGTGATGGTGATTTCAGAACCAAAGTAGGGGGAGGGGCAAAAAACAGGCTACATTGTCCCCCCAATCTGGTAGTGGGTGGTAGATGCCTTATGGCTCAGCTCAGGTGCCTGCATAGTACATATACCATAGACATTAACACACACACAGAAATAAACTCGTACAGATCAAACTCAGAGGCCCAGCTCATGAGCTCCATCAGCAGCAGATTTTGATTTAGAATGGAAAATTAATGTGTTTATGCAACAATTGTTAGTGCATCTATTTGTTCTCTAATCAAACCAAATTGCACCGATTAGTTTGAAACTAAAATGTATCGGAGGCCATGTATCAAATCGTCTTGAAAGGGAAAGATACACATCCCTAGAATTCACCTTGACAACAGTTTAAATCAATATTGTAAAATGTATTATACGGTAGCGTGAAGTGCAAACACACAGAGGGCCTTCAGAGCGTTGCCTACTACATCAAGCATGCATGTTGCTCAGTCAGATTTGGTCCATTTGTGCTGAACTTCAATGAACATGATGTGTTCTACAGACCAGGCACATCTCTTCTCATTAAGTCACTGCAAAGCTTTGGGTCGTTGTCCACGGTCATTATGGTTATTGCACATTATTGCTCCCATAAGCTTTTAGCTTCAGGTTGTAATGACTGACTCTCAATGGGAGGCTGGCACTAGTTCGCATTAGCCTTCTAGCAATGGCCATTGATGTTATCCTCCTGAATGTATGTTGATGTGCTGTCGTTGTTTCTGCAGTATGCAAGGAGCCACCATACAAAGTGGAGGAGTCGGGCTATGCTGGGTTCCTCATGCCCATCGAGGTCTACTTCAAGAACAAGGTGAGAACTCTGTCAGAGCCTCTGTAATGGTACTATGTTAACAGTGTCAATCTATCCCCCAGGATATGGGCCACTGTTGCATGTGATTCCTAATGGATTAGAGTTCCTCTGGTGCTCAAATCACATCGGATATAGTTCTCCTACAATGGCTTGTTTATATTATCCGGCACCATCTGTATAAGATGGGTGTTTTCCTGTGGGTCGTTGGTCAATATTCATGTCATTTGGTTTGGTATTTAATGTGTCTGTTTTAATTTCCTCAATGGTTCATGTGCTGTTTCTAGTCTGTCATGTGACAGTATTTGTGTGTGTGTAGACACCAGGTTTAGGTGTCAGTGATACTGGGGCTGTGTGTGGTGACACTGGTCATGCTAGTAGTGGGCATTTGGCTGCTGGTCTGGCTGGTGTCTTGTCAGCAGTCTGTCTGGCTGAAAGTCCTCTTCATGTCACTGTAGCGCCTGTTTTAAACAGGCCTTCAGTTTATCTGCTGTGAATGTTTTTACTGTGTCCTGTATCTGTAACCCATTGACTCCTGGCATGCTCTGAAAGTGGCGGGTGATCAGAAAGAATCCATTTGTTTACCAAAATGTTCTACTGTTTGCTGAAGTTCTCTCCCATTGTGGAATGTTAGTTCTTATCAGTGTGTGCACTCCAGGTATGCCTCTTATTGACTTGGTTGGGGAATCGCTTATTCTTACTGTTAGCTGATAATATTCTGATAAGGGCTTGGTGGGGCTGATTAGATATGTTCATTATTATTTACAGGAGGAGCCCAAGAAGGTGTGCTTCAACTATGACCTCTTCCTGAACCTGGAGGGGAACCCCCCTGTCAATCACTTGCGCTGTGAGAAGCTCACCTTTAACAACCCCACCCGGGAGTTCAGACGCAAGCTTGTCAAGGCTGGAGGGGTGAGCTGGGGATGGGGTACAGGGTGGATGTGGGATGGGTTAGAATAAGTGGGAAGTGGAATGGCAAGAGGGAATGTTGTTGACGTGTCTCAGGGTTGAATTTACATTTAATTAGAATTGGTCACACCCCGCAGAAAGCAGAATTGAAGGAATTAGAATTTAATTCAAACCAATTGAACTCAAACATGAAATTCTCATTCATTTGACAAATATTTTATCAAAAGGAAATGACACTTATTAATGCAAAGAATACACACATACCATTTCACATATTAGTTTGATTATAACGCAAAAATTTGTCATGAGATGTTACATGGTTCCCTTCTATACTGCAGTGTTTGATCTAATGCATCCTGGGAAATGTATTCTGATATTGAAAAACATTAAGGGAATTATGAATGATTTATAGACAACCCACAACATGATCTTGAAATATTTTCAGACCACTTTAATTATTTGAAATCGTTTTAGGACAATGAGTTTTTAAAATGAAATGTTATGCTTCAAGCATACTACATGGTACTGATAACCAAACATTATGTCAAAATTAACATTTATATGGTGATGTGCAGAATAAACAAGCCATTGGAATTTCCTTGAATTAAATTATACTTCCTTTGAATTCAAATTAAATTCAGCTTTCTGTGGGGTTTGGCCAGTTGAATTGAATTGGAATTAAAGAGCAAATTGCAACTCAATTCAGAATTGATCCCAACCCTGGTGTGTGTGTTCTCATTATTTTCCCTATTTGTTTGTCTCTCAGGTCATGGTGGTGCCAGAAGGGGCAGAGGCGGTGTCGAGGCCCAGTCCAGACTACCCCATGCTCCCCACCATCCCACTGTCTGCCTTCTCAGACCCCAAGAAGACAAAGACCTCCCATGGTTCAAAGGTGAGCAGTACTTCCTAGACTAGTACACTGATAAGAAAGAAGGCGTAGGAATGTGTATAGGATTGCTCAACCGGTCAATACAGCAGAGGGTAGGGAGAATAGGAGAGTAGAATACAGTTGAGATAAGGGACGACAAACCCGTGTGTCTTTTTGTTTCCCAAGCCTTTAATAATATCATGGGATCCTTTCATTAATTCAGCTGGACTTTGCTGCCTACTCTAGGTCACAGTTGATCCCAAATAAACCTGCATGATTACAAACATCCTTTCCTGGTTTAGCATTTACCACCCTGTTGAATTATCATAGTACAACATGGACGATGTTCTGCGTATGGATATGTGCATGCATGTTGTGCCGAGTATGTGATCGGAGTTGAGCGGTTGGAAATCCACGTCCTCTCCAACCGCTCTGCTAAAAAAACGCTCCGCGCTCACGAAAACATGAGCCTGCAACGAAAACATGCGGTCTCTCTTTCACTGCAGCCGAGGTGAGTAAGACATTTAAACGTGTTAACCCTCGCAAGGCTGTAGGCCCAGATGGCATCCCCGCGACCTCAGAGCATGCGCAGACCAGCTGGCCGGTGTGTTAACGGACATATTCAACCAATCCCTATACCAGTCTGCTGATCCCACATGCTTCAAGAGGGCCACCATTGTTCCTGTTCCCAAGAAAGCTAAGGGAACTGAGCTAAACGACTACCGCCCAGTAGCACTCACTTCCGTCATCATGAAGTGCTTTGAGAGACTAGTCAAGGACCATATCACCTCCACCCTACCTGACACCCTAGACCCACTCCAAGTTGCTTACCGCCCAAATAGGTCCACAGACGATGCAATCTCAACCACACTGCACACTGCCCTAACCCATCTGGACAAGAGGAATACCTATGTGAGAATGCTGTTCATCGACTACAGCTCGGCATTTAACACCATCGTGCCCTCCAAGCTTGTCATCAAGCTCGAGACCCTGGGTCTCAACCCTGTCCTGTGCAACTGGGTACTGGAATTCCTGACGGGCCGCCCCCAGGTGGTGAGGGTAGGTAACAACATCTCCTCCCCGCTGATCCTCAACACTGGGGCCCCACAAGGGTGCGTTCTGAGCCCTCTCCTGTACTCCCTGTTCACCCACGACTGCGTGGCCACGCACGCCTCCAACTCAATCATCAAGTTTGCGGACGACACAACAGTGGTAGGCTTGATTACCAACAACGACGAGACGGCCTACAGGGAGGAGGTGATGGCCCTCGGAGTGTGGTGTCAGGAAAATAACCTCACACTCAACGTCAACAAAACTAAGGAGATGATTGTGGACTTCAGGAAACAGCAGAGGGAACACCCCCCTATCCACATCGATGGAACAGTAGTGGAGAGGGTAGCAAGTTTTAAGTTCCTCGGCATACACATCACAGACAAACTGAATTGGTCCACTCACACAGACAGCATCGCGAAGAAGGCGCAGCAGCGCCTCTTCAACCTCAGGAGGCTGAAGAAATTCGGCTTGTCACCAAAAGCACTCACAAACTTCTACAGATGCACAATCGAGAGCATCCTGGCGGGCTGTATCACCGCCTGGTACGGCAACTGCTCCGCCCTCAACCGTAAGGCTCTCCAGAGGGTAGTGAGGTCTGCACAACGCATCACCGGGGGCAAACTACCTGCCCTCCAGGACACTTACACCACCCAATGTTACAGGAAGGCCATAAAGATCATCAAGGACATCAACCACCCGAGCCACTGCCTGTTCACCCTGCTATCATCCAGAAGGCGAGGCCAGTACAGGTGCATCAAAGCTGGGACCGAGAGACTGAAAAACAGCTTCTATCTCAAGGCCATCAGACTGTTAAACAGCCACCACTAACACTGAGTGGCTGCTGCCAACACACGGACACTGACTCAACTCCAGCCACTTTAATAATGGGAATTGATGGGAAATGATGTAAATATATCACTAGCCACTTTAAACAATGCTACCTTATATAATGTTACTTACCCTACATTATTCATCTCATATGCATACGTATATACTGTACTCTATATCATCGACTGCATCTTTATGTAATACATGTATCACTAGCCACTTTAACTATGCCACTTTGTTTACATACTCATCTTATGTATATACTGTACTCGATACCATCTACTGTATCTTGCCTATGCTGCTCTGTACCATCACTCATTCATATATCCTTATGTACATATTCTTTATCCCCTTACACTGTGTATAAGACAGTAGTTTAGGAATTGTTCGTTAGATTACTTGTTGGTTATTACTGCATTGTCGGAACTAGAAGCACAAGCATTTCGCTATACTCGCATTAACATCTGCTAACCGTGTGTATGTGACAAATAAAATTTGATTTGATTTGAAAAACTGCTGCTCCAAATTCACTCCATTCATTAAAATCACAATTTAACCACCACCAATCTATTTTTGTGACTACCTGAACCTACCATTTGGTTTTGAAGTATTGAAACCAAGCCATATGATTAGAAACAGTATTTTAATTAACATGAAATGGTGAATGTAAGAAGCGATCATCATTTCAAATAGGCTACATGTCATATTAAACATCTTATAAACACTCTAAATAGGTCAGGAGCCTGACAGAGTCTGAGAAGGAATGGAGATGTATTATTTAGGCTGTATTATTTCAATTCTCTCAAGGCTATAGCCTATAAAGAAATACATTGTTAAGCATTTGCGACACACTAGGCAGGTAAGGAGTCAAGTACATTAAGCACTCAGCATTTAAACAACATTTAGTTGTATTAAATCATAGTCTATAAATTGTGCATATAGGCTGTGACTTAGAATTAAATAGAAATTAAATGAAAAATGCCTTATTAGGCTCAGTCTACAGGGCCTCTTTTAATTCATTTTTAGAAACATGAGTTTGGCCAGAGTCTGTGGTTTCAGGCTCATGTGATGGTGCTTGGAGAGCAGGCCAGTAGCGGAGAACATCCACTCCTCACTTGCAAATCCACTGGGGATGCTAAACACCCTTTTGGCCATCCTTGGCAGGGATGCAGAGTTGTTATTTTCTATAGGAAGGCCTAAAGGTTTTTAGGCTAAATAACCCAATCAAAACACAAAGCTAATTGACAGTTGCCAGGCCAATTGCACCAAAATCAATTATGGCCAATTGTCTAGATACTAGAACAGCAATAAAGGAAACTTTTAAGAGATTACATTTTTTGTTTATAAATACTTTGCTACAATTACACACTTAATTAGCTACCCACCTTGATCCTTTCTTTTAGCATGTGCACATAGTAAGTACACCATCGTGCTTTCGGGTTATGTGTATTTTCAGAAGTCCATGATTCTTTAGTTGCGGACATCACCGCACTCTTTTTCTTTTGGCCACCTTGATTTTGCACCTCTTTGTTTGATCTGTTTCTTTATGAAAATATTTTAGGGAACTCTGTGACCGTAGCTAAAGCAAGGGTCTATAGCATCACACAAGTAGACTACAAATGCATGCTGGGCCGGGAAGGCCCTAAGCTCGTGAAGTGAGCTCTATTGGAGTGAAATTGCAGCGGGCAGGAAGGTTGATGCGCCAGCAATTTGGGAATATTGCTCCGCGCTCCAGTCAAATTGGCTCCTCGCACTGCTCTGCTCACATAGTGGGGCAAAAAAGTATTTAGTCAGCCACCAATTGTGCAAGTTCTCCCACTTAAAAAGATGAGAGAGGCCTGCCATTTTCATCATAGGTACACTTCAACTATGACAGACAAAATGAGAAAAAAAATCCAGAAAATCACATTGTAGGATTTTTAATGAATTTATTTGCAAATTATGGTGGAAAATAAGTATTTGGTCACCTACAAACAAGCAAGATTTCTGGCTCTCACAGACCTGTAACTTCTTCTTTAAGAGGCTCATCTGTCCTCCACTCGTTACCTGTATTCATGGCACCTGTTTGAACTTGTTATCAGTATAAAAGACACCTGTCCACAACCTCAAACAGTCACACTCCAAACTCCACTATGGCCAAGACCAAAGAGCTGTCAAAGGACACCAGAAACAAAATTGCAGACCTGCACCAGGCTGGGAAGACTGAATCTGCAATAGGTAAGTAGCTTGGTTTGAGAGCAATTATTAGGAAATGGAAGACATACAAGACCAACTGATAATCTCCCTCGATCAGGGGCTCCACGCAAGATCTCACCCCGTGGGGTCAAAATGATCACAAGAACAGTGAGCAAAAATCCCAGAACCACACGGGGGGACCTAGTGAATGACCTGCAGAGAGCTGGGACCAAAGTAACAAAGCCTACCATCAGTAACACACTACGCCGCCAGGGACTCAAATCCTGCAGTGCCAGACGTGTCCCCCTGCTTAAGCCAGTACATGTCCAGGCCCGTCTGAAGTTTGCTAGAGAGCATTTGGATGATCCAGAAGAAGATTGTGAGAATGTCATATGGTCAGATTAAACCAAAATATAACTTTTTGGTAAAAACTCAACTTGTCATGTTTGGAGGACAAAGAATGCTGAGTTGCATCCAAAGAACACCATACCTACTGTGAAGCATGGGGGTGGAAACATCATGCTTTGGGGCTGTTTTTCTGCAAAGGGACCAGGATGACTGATCCGTGTAAAGGAAAGAATGAATGGGGCCATGTATCGTGAGATCAGCAATGGCATTGAAGATGAAACGTGGCTGGGTCTTTCAGCCTGACAATGATCCCAAACACACCGCTCGGGCGAAGGAGTGGCTTCGTAAGAAGCATTTCAAGGTCCTGGAGTGGCCTAGCCAGTCTCCAGATCTCAACCCCATAGAAAATCTTTGGAGGGAGTTGAAAGTCCGTGTTGCCCAGCAACAGCCCCAAAACATCACTGCTCTAGAGGAGATCTGCATGGAGGAATGGGCCAAAATACCAGCAGCAGTGTGTGAACCTTGTGAAGACTTACAGAAAACGTTTGACCTCTGTCATTGCCAACAAAGGGTATATAACAAAGTATTGAGAAACTTTTGTTATTGACCAGATACTTATTTTCCACCATAATTTGCAAATAAATTCATTAAAAATCCTACAATGTGATTTTCTGGATTTTGTTTTCTCATTTTGTCTTTCATAGTTGAAGTGTACCTATGATGAAAATTACAGGCCTCTCATCTTTTTAAGTGGGAGAACTTGCACAATTGGTGGCTGACTAAATACTTTTTTGCCCCACTGTACAATGTTAGACCTTCAGTGGGCCTTTGGCTAAGTGCATTGACAGAGTGATTATCAGCTCAGTTATGATGCTTCCACTCAGATCTTTCTTGGCTGACAATCAAAAAATATGTGGCGGAGCACCTGCATGAATGGCCCATACTTACCTTTATGATATATATTTACAGCCCAGCACCTAATTGAATAGGGATGTGAGTTTGATATCATGTGTACTTGTCCTGTCTTTAGGAGCCCAGTAAAGAGGGCAGTGGTGGCAGCAATAAAGGGCCCAAGCCCCACAAGCTGACCAAGGAGCACCGCGAACGCCCCCCGTAAAGACTCTGAGAGCAAGGCGGGGTCCAAGGGTGACAGCGACCGTGACGGGGGAGGAGGGGGCAGCAGCAAGAGCGCCCGCGAGCCCTCCTCTTCCTCGTCCAAGAAGCCAGCAGAGATCAAAGTCAAAGATGAGGGCAAGGTCCTTCCCAAGGCCGCCTTCAAAGAGCCCAAACTCACCCTGAAGGAGGCCAAGATGGAGGGCATGTCCCCCAAAGGAGGGGGGGGAGGGGGTGGTGGGGGAGGAGGAGGGGTCCCGCTGGAGTCCAAAGGCCCCGGGAAGCGTCCCTCCACTGTGGAGTCTCCCAAACCCAGTGCCAAGAAGCAGAAGAAGAGCAGCTCAGAGGGATCTAAAGGGGCAGCTGCAGGGCCCTTCACCGGAGCCTCTCCCCGGGTCTCCTCATCGTCTGCAGCCGCCCCTGGCTACCCAGAGAAGAAACCCCCCCAAGGAGAAGGGTCGTTGGCCCAAGGGCAGCAAGGCCGATACTCAGGAGGTCAAGGAGCCCAAGAAGCTGCCTGAGTCTGATGACTCCAACTCTGAGGATGAAGCATCATCCAAATCAGAGCAGTCAGCCCCCTCCAGTCCCTCTAACTCAAGCTCCAGCTCTGATTCCAGCTCAGAATCTGACTTTGAGCCTGGACAGAAACAAGGCCAAGGTAAGCCTATCATTCTCTAGACAGATAACATGGGATTTACACATCCACTGGAGAAGACATTCTGACACATTGGTTGTCTTTTATTAGGCAGCATGGTTTGTGCTTTAATGTAGGAATGGTACTGTTGCTAATTGTTATAATATTTTTTAAATATCCCTCTTTTAGGCTGACCTATTCAGATGTTTAAATGATGGTTGTGTTGTGTCAAATATGTGCATTTAGAAAATGTTCTCTGTTAACGGTGTGTACTTACTCTAGGCCCACTGCGTTCTATGGTGGAGGACCTACAGTCGGAGGAGTCAGATGACGACAGCAGCTCTGAGGAAGGGACGCCTGTCAAGACCAACCCGCCCAACCGTGACTCACGGTAAGTCTCTCAATTTCTCACTCTTTACGTTACTGTGTCATAGACCTCTGATGCTTCTGTAGTTAGGTAATTTTCACCAGTTCGTCTACTCCTTAGGAAATTAGCATTGCTTGGCTGTTAATGTTTGTAGCGTTATGAAACAGTGTGCCCTTATGTCTCTAGCAAATAAGCACGTGTTAGCTGTTCTTTATAGGTGTTACTTTAAAGATTTGAATTATTTGAGCTGCAAACAACAATTGGAATTCTTAATCCTTTTGCAAAACGTGTGCCCACCCACCACCTATATACACAGGCTCCCTGTGCTAAATAGGGCACAATGAGAGCTTTCTGCCTCTGTTCCCTGTCAGACTGAGCCTGGACAGTGAGAGTGACAGCAGTGACGGCTCGCACCGCCCCAGTCGAGACCCGGTGCCAGCTCCACAGAAACACAGCTCCTCCAATAACAAGGTAAAGCACGGCTCCCCCGGTAACGAGGTAAAGCACGGCTCCCCGTTAACGAGGTAAAGCACGGCTCCCCCGTTAACGGGGTAAAGCACGGCTCCCCCGTTAACGGGGTAAAGCACGGCTCCCCCGTTAACGGGGTAAAGCACGGCTCCCCCGGTAACGGGGTAAAGCACGGCTCCCCCGGTAACGAGGTAAAGCACGGCCCCCCCGGTAACGAGGTAAAGCACGGCCCCCCCGGTAACGAGGTAAAGCACGGCCCCCCCGGTAAAACGAGGTAAAGCACGGCTCCTCTAATCTCTCCCAGGACTGGACTATTTTCTCCGTCTCCATTGTCGCTCCAGATTTCTAATTCTATTGTTTCTCCTTTGACAAAATCGCCATCATTAAAGGTGCTAATGAGGCCTCCCGGGTGACGCAGTGGTTAAGGGCGCTGTACTGCAACGCCAGCTGTTCCATCAGAGACTCTGGGTTCGCCCCCAGGCTCTGTCGTAACCGGCCGCGCCTGGGAGGTCCGTGGGGCGACGCACAATTGGCCTAGCGTCGTCTGGGTTAGGGAGGGCTTGGTCGGTAGGGATGTCCTTGTCTCATCGCGCACCAGCGACTCCTGTGGCGGGCCGGGCGCAGTGCGCGTTAACCAAGGTTGCCAGGTGCACGGTGTTTCCTCCGACACATTTGTGCGGCTGGCTTCCGGGTTGGATGCGCGCTGTGTTAAGAAGCAGTGTTGCTATGTTGGGTTGTGTATCGGAGGACGCATGACTTTCAACCTTCGTCTCTCCCGAGCCCGTACGGGAGTTGTAGCGATGAGACAAGATGGTAGCTACTAAAGAAATTGGGGAGAAAAATGGTTAAAATTCAAAACAACAACAAAAAAAGGTGCTAACATTACAAATTGGATTTGAGAGAATTTTTGCATTGTAGTTTCAGAATATATAATATAATATATCTGCCACTAGTAGTGGATGCCGCTCCGGCGGGAGAAATCAATAAGCAAATTTCACAGCCAATCACAACACTGGCGGGTAAGTAATAATGTGAAACACTTTCATTCCACTATTAGCGCCAGCTATAATATGGACATTGTCAGAAGTTACAATGTAGAAATTCAGTTATAAGTTCTGTGTAGCACCTTTAAATATTTAATTTCTCCTTCAAACTGGTATTTAAAAAAATATATAAACTCAGCAAAAAAAAAGAAATGTCCTGTCAACTGCGTTTATTTTCATCAAACTTAACATGTAAATATTTGTATGAACATAACAAGATTCAACAACTGAGTCATAAACTGAACAAGTTCCACAGACATGTGACTAACAGAAATGGAATAATGTGTTCCTAAACATATGGGGTCAAAATCAAAAGTAACAGTCAGTATCTGGTTTGGCCACCAGCTGCATAAAGTACTGCAGTGCATCTCCTCCTCATGGACTGCACCAGATTTGCCAGTTCTTGCTGTGAGATGTTACCCCACTCTTCCACCAAGGCACCTGAAAGTTCCTGGACATTTCTGGGGGGAATGGCCCTAGTCCTCACCCTCCGATCCAACAGGTACCAGACATGCTCAATGAGATTGAGATCCGGGCCCTTCGCTGGCCATGGTAGAACACTGACATTCCTGTCTTGCAGGAAATTACGCACAGAACGAGCAGTATGGCTGGTGGCATTGTCATTCTGGAAGGTCATGTCAGGATGAGTCTGCAGGTAAGGTACCAGATGAGGGAGGAGGATGTCTTCTCTGTAAAGCATAGCGTTGAAATAGCCTGCAATGACGACAAGCTCAGTCTGATGATGCTGTGACACACCGCCCCAGACCATGACGGACCCTCTACCTCCAAATCCATCCCCCTCCAGGCCGCGGTGTAACGCTCATTCCTTCGACAGAAAAAGGTGAATCCAATCATCACCCCTGGTGAGACAAAACCGCGACTCGTCAGTGAAGAGCACTTTTTCCAGTCCTGTCTGTTCCAGCAACGATGGGTTTGTGCCCATAGGCGATGTTGCTGCCGGTGATGTCTGCTGAGGACCTGCCTTACAACAGGCCGACAAGCCCTCAGTCCAGCCTCTCTCAGCCTATTGCGGACAGTCTGAGCACTGATGGAGGGATTGTGCGTTCCTGGTATAACTCGGGCAGTTGTTGTTGCTATCCTGTCCCGCAGGTGTGATGTTCGGATGTACCGATACTGTGCAGGTGTTGTTACATGTGATCTGCCACTGCGAGGACGATCAGCTGTCCGTCCTCTCTCCCTGTAGCTCTGACTTAGGCATCTCACAGTACGGACTTTGCAATTTATTGCCCTGGCCACATCTGCAGTCCTCATGCCCCCTTGCAGCATGCCTAAGGCACGTTCACACAGATGAGCAGGGACCCTGGGCATCTTTCTTTTGGTGTTTTTCAGAGTCTGTAGAAAGGCCTATTTAGTGTCCTACGTTTTCGTAACTGTGACCTTAATTGCCTACCGTCTGTAAGCTGTTAGTGTCTTAACGACGTTCCACAGGTGCATGTTCATTAATTGTGTATGGTTCATTGAACAAGCAAAGAAAACAGTGTTTAAACCCTTTACAATGAAGATCTGTGAAGTTATTTGGATTTTTACAAATTGTCTTTGAAAGACAGGGTCCTGAAAAGGGGATGTTTCTTTTTTTGCTGAGCTAATATACATTTACTCATTTATTTAACCTTTATTTAACTAAGCAAGTCAGTTAAGAAAAAAATCTTATTCATAATGACGGCCTCCTGCGGGGACGGGGGCTGGGATTAAAAATTTAAATAAATTAAATACAAATCTTGAACAGAACACACGAGAGACAACACTACATAAAGAGACCTAAGAGAACAGCATGGCAGTAACATGTCAACACAGAATGGTAGCAATATAACATGATGGCAGCAGCACGACATGGTAGCAGCACAAAACAGGGCACACAACAGCACAAAGGTCAAGGAGGTAGAGACAACAATACATCACACAAAGCAGCCACAACTGTCAGTAAGAGTGTCCATGATTGAGTCTTTGAATGAAGAGATTGAGAGAACCTCTGCACGTGTACTTTGTTGACGTTTGGGTTATTACCAATAGTTATCATTGATGGCTAAGCAGTGTGTTGTATTCCTAGCACCACAAAAGGAGACTGGCGGTGTGTCAATTTTTGCTCTCCTAAAGCACCATCCTTCCCATTCTGATCTCTGTTTATCTGCTTTCCACTCTTTCTTCCATTTCTCTGTCTCTGTGTTCCGTCTCCCTCTGAGCAGGTCTTGGGCAGGAAGAGCCCAGACATCTGCAGCCGCCCAGAGAAGGTTCTGAAGAAAGGATACGAGAAGGTAGGAAGGGTAAATAATCACAGTTTTACATGACCTTTGTTTCTTATTTTTGTGTTCAAACATCTGTTTTAAGTGGTTATATTACCAGTGTAGTGTTCAAATTCTACAATACTGCTCTATCACCACTATTATAGATATATCACTACCAACTCACCACCCCACACATTCCTGGTGTAAAACTGCAGTAGAAAACACTGGTTAATCAGTAATCATATACCTAATAGTAGACTAAAGGAGTGCTCCACTAACCACAAACTCCCTTCTCTTCCTGTTCTCCAGGCCTACACAGAGGAGCTGGTGGATCTCCACCGCAGACTGATGGCTCTGAGGGAGCGCAACGTCCTACAGCAGGTATGGAGCAATGACTAGCCGTGTGTGTAGTCAGGTGTATTCATGTTACAAAACATACTTTTCCATCACACTATCAGGCCACGCTATTGTGTTATCATCAATGTGAATTTGTAGTCATCTAAGTCCTCTCCTCTCCTTAGATAGTGAATCTTATCGAGGAGACGGGGCACTTCAACGTGACCAACACCACCTTTGACTTTGACCTGTTCTCTCTGGACGAGACGACCGTCCGCAAACTACAGAGCTACCTGGAGGACACAGCAACGTGACAGCAAGCCCGTAGCGCAGTCCCTGGACCCCCGCTGGGGGGGAGTAGTAACAGAAGCTACAGCCACACACCAGACAGAGCTAAACCACAGAACAACAACAGAACACACACTTTCACTTGTCGCTGGAGAAGAACAGAGGAACGGGGTGAGGGGAGGAGAGAGGTCAGAGTAAGAGAGAGCAGCTATGCTGCAGTCCCTCTAACCTGGACTGGACTAGAGGACAGGACTAGGAGCTGGCCTGTCTGGACTGGATCTGGCAGGAGACGTATTATATATGTTTCTTGTGGAGAACAGCACAGCAGCCTGTGTGCAGAACTGTGGAATGCGACCACTCTACTCTCCCTCCCCCTCCTGCCCTCCCCCCTCACTTCTAGCCTTTGCAAACCCAATACGTCCCCCCTCTATCTCCTCCCTCCCCACTCACACTCCCTTAGTCGACACACCACTCCTCCCCTCCCCCTCCTCTCAGCTGGAGTTCATTTCTCTGTAGGAATTTTCCGGTCTAGGTGAGTGTGTGTGTGTCTGGATGTGTGTGTCTGGATGTGTGTGTCTGGGTGTGTGTGTCTGGGTGGGTGTGTCTGGGTGGGTGTGTGTGTTTGGGTGGGTGTGTGTGTCTGAGTGGGTGTGTGTGTCTGAGTGGGTGTGTGTGTCTGAGTGGGTGTGTGTGTCTGAGTGGGTGTGTGTGTCTGAGTGGGTGTGTGTGTCTGAGTGGGTGTGTGTGTCTGGGTGGGGGTGTGTGTGTCTGAGTGGGTGTGTGTGTCTGGGTGGGTGTGTGTGTGTCTGGGTGGGTGTGTGTGTGTCTGGGTGGGTGTGTGTGTGTCTGGGTGGGTGTGTGTGTGTCTGGGTGGGGGTGTGTGTGTCTGGGTGGGGGTGTGTGTGTCTGGGTGGGGGTGTGTGTGTCTGGGTGGGGGTGTGTGTGTCTGGGTGGGGTGTGTGTGTCTGGGTGGGGGTGTGTGTGTCTGGGTGGGGGTGTGTGTGTGTGTGTCTGGGGGTGTGTGTGTGTGTCTGGGGGGTGTGTGTGTGTGTGTCTGGGGGTGTGTGTGTGTGTGTGTCTGGGGGTGTGTGTGTGTGTGTCTGGGGGTGTGTGTGTGTGTGTCTGGGGGTGTGTGTGTGTGTGTGTCTGGGGGGTGTGTGTCTGGGTGTGTGTGTGTCTGGGGTGTGTGTGTCTGGGTGTGTGTGTGTCTGGGTGTGTGTGTGTGTGTCTGGGTGGGTGTGTGTGTCTGGGTGGGTGTGTCTGGGTGTGTGTGTGTGTGCGCGCGTGTCTGGGTGTGTGTGTGTGTGTCTGGGTGGGTGAGTGAGTTTGTGTGTCTGGGTGTGTCTGGGTGGATGAGTGTGTGTGTGTGTCTGGGTGAGTGTGTGTCTGGGTGAGTGTGTGTCTGGGTGAGTGCGTGTGTGGGTGAGTGCGTGTGTGTCTGGGTGAGTGTGTGTGTCTGGGCGTGTGTCTGGGTGAGCATTTCAGAGGCTTTAGGGGGATGAAATCTTTGGTTCGTGACTCTAAGCTTGAGCACAAGCAACAGCCCTTAAACACACACACACTGTGAGAGGCATTTGGGTCCCATTCCAGAGTGTCTTCACACATGCAGGTACTAAGTTGTGTACGTGCCTGTTGGTGGTAGTGTGTTTTAGATGGGGTTCATCTCTTGTCTGTTCAGTTTCCCTTCACTTCCTCTTTGAAAGCTGAACCTCTACACTCCCTCCCCTCTTCTATCTTGATGTGCATGAAAGGGCTCAATTTCTGGGGAAAGGATCATTTCTGAATTGCCTTTTTAGTGGTGGGGGGTAAAAAGCCGTGACAAGTAGCCATAGTCTCCCAGATCCAAGAAAAAAAAGGGGCCACGCTTTTTTACATTTAATTTTTGTACTGATATGTTTGGAGTATTTTTGGGATTGCATTTCAGATACCTGTGAGCTATGAATGTATTCCTGTTCATTTTCTAGGGCTAGAAACAAACCTACTATCCTCTTAGTGCCTTTTATGTCTGTCCACTGACACTGGTTAAAGAGCAAAGTCCTTCCTCTGACTAAATGTTAATTGGGAAGCCTGAAACTCCAGTTTTGTCTTAACAGTGCCCTGTCTTGAAATCAGTTGATGCTCCTTGTGCGGTTTGTCTGCAGATTTGTAGCTTCTTCCAGGGATCGATCTCTGCTGTTATAAGGAACATAAGCCTTCCAGAAATCCTAAGACACTGTGCATTAGCAGTGGTCCTTTAGGGATGTTCAGGCATCTTCTCCAAATGATTGCCTTTTCTTTCCAGATCTTAATATGAATGGTTGTATAGCTCATGTTATGTTGTCTGAGCTGTAGTTTTCTATGGAAAGGGGCTGTGTCAGACCAGGCCTATCATTATGGAAAGGGACAGTTCCAGACCAGGCCTATCATTATGGAAAGGGACAGTGCCAGACCAGGCCTATCATTATGGAAAGGGACAGTTCCAGACCAGGCCTATCATTATGGAAAGGGGCTGTGCCAGACCAGGCCTATCATTATGGAAAGGGACAGTTCCAGACCAGGCCTATCATTATGGAAAGGGACAGTTCCAGACCAGGCCTATCATTATGGAAAGGGACAGTTCCAGACCAGGCCTATCATTATGGAAAGGGACAGTTTCAGACCAGGCCTATCATTATGGAAAGGGACAGTGCCAGACCAGGCCTATCATTATGGAAAGGGACAGTGCCAGACCAGGCCTATCATTATGGAAAGGGACAGTTCCAGACCAGGCCTATCATTATGGAAAGGGACAGTTTCAGACCAGGCCTATCATTATGGAAAGGGACAGTGCCAGACCAGGCCTATCATTATGGAAAGGGACAGTGCCAGACCAGGCCTATCATTATGGAAAGGGACAGTGCCAGACCAGGCCTATCACTCAGTCAATCTGCAAGACATGTTCCTCTTACTGTGGTCCCTCTAGCCTTCACATCCACTGTGGTTTCACACTCAGACTAATGGTCTGTCTCTTCTCCTCTCTTTGGGTGATCCCCTCCCTGCTTCATTCCCCCCTCACTTTTCTTTCTGTTTCACCTCATGAACAGTTGTATTTATTCTAATGCTAATAGCTTTAATAGTTATGTCCATTCTGTTGCCTGCCTCTGCAAAGTGCACACTCGCCTCTCTGGCCCATCTCCTCTGTGAGGGTGCTGTGGTGTTAAGGACTCTGAATGTGTGGTTCTGTTCTAGAGTGAAACAACAACCGCCTTATTTTCCTCTCAGCATCCACTCTGCTCTGTCCACCACCCTTGTATTTGTCTGGGTGTGCCTATGTCAACACAACAAGTCCCCGCAAGTGATTTTTAAGATGAATTTGCATCTGTGAGTGTGATAGATTGTGTGTGTCAAGCGAGTGGAAAAAGAGAACGTTGCTGTCTTCTTGTGTGTGTGTGAACTTTTAACTCCCAAGTCCCAGTTCATGAACTCTACCCCTTAACCGGGGGCGCTCAGTTTTCCCTTGTCATGGAGTTTGGGCGCAGTTGGGGGGCGGGGGTGAAGGGCCGCTGAAGGGGTGAGTGGCAGGGAGCCCTGTGCAGCTCTCCCAGAGAGAACCCCATCTACCATCTACGAACAGTCAATCTTTTATTTATGTACCTCTGCACTTTTGGCTGTGGTGACTTAAGTACTTAAGTAATTATCTAAACTGTATTTTTAAGAATTTTATACAATATTTACATGCAATACAAATAGATTTTTTGCCAATGTTTTTTAAAATTCTTATTTAATTGTTTTTATTTGTATTGGCATGTTTTGTCATTATACATACAGAAACATGCTGTCAGTTCTGTTAATTCTAGTGTTGCGTCATGGAAAACTTCCCTAAATGTTGTATTGTGTATCATAGTTGTTGCAGTTGAACACCATGGAACAGGGTTGGGAATATGTTTGATGTATGAGCTAATCATGTCGATATCATCCAGTATAATTATATCAAGCAGGAAAAGGTGGACTTTTCAGTGAGAATAAGTATTTTTATGTGTATGTCCTATTATAATTTGAGTGTTTTTAACTCAAAGTGAGGCAGCGTTCTATTTGTCCGTACTCTATGAGGTATGGTTACGAAGCCCAGGCATAAACTGTCACCCCCTTCCCCCCGTTCAATATTTCTCTTTATTTTTATCCAAATTCGACCCCTTAACCTCTTAAATAAGAACACCATAGAAAGAGATACCATGCCAATTCAAACTATATTATATATATATATATATATATAATCACATAATTGTATGATAAGCAAAGGTAGATCATCTACTCTGAATTTTAACGGGAAAAAAAATACAAATAAGCAACGAATGGTGACTGTTCCTTAGGAATGTGAGGTGGCAAGAGGGCAGAGGGCCGTTTTCTGTATCAGTGGTTATTATACGTGTCTCTAACCAGGTTTCCATCCAACTTTTTTACGCGAGTAAAGTACATATCGGATAAAAAAACCATCATGACCAGTCTAATGGAGACAGAACCTTTTCCGGTAAACTTGACAAATGTCGACAAAACAAAATACGCCGGACAAGGTGGGATATTTGTGTGTAGGTAAAATGAATTATGAACGAAATGTATCTGGAAACTCATTTATGCACAAATATTAAGACATCTGGAGTCACGCGATGACGTGTGGTTCTCCCTCTACGATTCGTCGGGAAAGCATGCCGTTTATTAAATTACAGATTAAATGAATAATTATCTTAGACCAGTGTTTCCCAACTCTGGTCCTCCAGTAGCCCCAACGTCACACTTGTATTGTAGCCCCGGACAAAAACACCTGATTCAATTAGTCAAGGACTTGATGATTAGTTGACAGGTAGTAATAAAGTTTGCTTGTCCTGGGCCACAACAGACCAAGTTTGCTTGTCCTGGGCCACAACAGACCATGTTTGCTTGTCCTGGGCCACAACAGACCAAGTTTGCTTGTCCTGGGCCACAACAGACCAAGTTTGCTTGTCCTGGGCCACAACAGACCAAGTTTGCTTGTCCTGGGCCACAACAGACCATGTTTGCTTGTCCTGGGCCACAACAGACCAAGTTTGCTTGTCCTGGGCCACAACAGACCAAGTTTGCTTGTCCTGGGCCACAACAAACCAAGTTTGCTTGTCCTGGGCCACAACAGACCAAGTTTGCTTGTCCTGGGCCACAACAGACCAAGTTTGCTTGTCCTGGGCCACAACAGACCTAGTTTGGGAACCCCTCGGCTAGAGCTCAGGTGTCAATACCAAATTGGGCACACTCGCTATATAACACAAAATGCTTTGTTAGAACCATCGGTAGAGTTAAAAATGCGATGGAAACTGTAATAGTATTTTTGATTCGGTACATGGGAATTTGTTTGAATGTGCCTACGTCATGCACAGCCTATTATTTGCAAGGAGTCCATTTGATGGTAATGCATCTCTGGTGGGAAAATGAACAAACTGCTTTTATGTGGATTTTAGAATATTCGCATGAAACTCTGTCGCCAATTGGATGGAAACCTAGTTTGTGACAGGGAACGTGTAAGCTTTATTTGTCAAAGCAGGGTTTGCTGGCGGGAAGGGGTGATAAAGTGCTACCATGGGCTGAACGGCAGAACACGATTTGGTATTTTAAACTTGGCATACGATGCCACCATGTGGCCATACAATGCAAGTTGTGTTAAGTACAAAAATGTTATTTTAATGTTATTTTTTATTTTGAAATCATATATTATTAATAAAGTCATTGAGTACTGTCTGTTGTTGTTGTGGCTCTTAGATGACCAGTGTTTGAACTCCTGAACTCTGGGTGGACTCCATTTTGAAGGGGTGAATTATATAGGTCACATGGGGATCATTTCGTGTTAAACAGATTGTGTGGTGAATCGGGCACTGCAGAGTTTAAACGGTCATGCTGACAAGGTTTATGCCTCACTCAAAACAACTGCGATTCTACTATTACAACTTCCAAGAGTAAGTTTAAAGCCGGACTGAGTAAAATAAAAAAAACATGATCATTACATGGGTCTATCTGGTGCTGTGGACAATAAAAGCCACTCTAAAATGTGCAGTTTTGTCACACAACACAATACCACAGATGTCTCAAGTTTTGAGGGAGTTTGCAATTCAAATCCAATTTTATTTGTCAAATGCGCCGAATACAACAGGTGTAGACCTTACTGTGAAATAAATAGAGTTAAGAAAATATTTACTAAATAAACTCAAGTCAAAAATAAAAAGTAACACAAAGTAACAATAACAAGGCTATATACAAGGGGTTCCGGTACCGAGTCGATGTGTGGGGGTACAGGTTAGTCGAGGTAATCTTTACATGTAAATGGGTAAAGTTACTATGCATAGATAATAAACAACGGGCAGCAGAGTTGTCAATCTAAATAGTCTGGGTGGGCATTTTGATGAATTGTTCAACAGTCTTATGGCTTGGGGGTAGAAGCTGTTAAGGAGCCTATTGGACCTAGACTTGATGATCCAGTACCGATTGCAGTGCGATAAGAGACAGAACAGTCTATGACTTGGATGACTGGAGTGTTAGACAGTTTTTTGGGGCTAGGCAGTGTCAGAGGAAGGCCCAAAAAACTGTCTTAACACTCCAGTCATCCAAGTCATAGACTGTTCTGTCTCTAGCGTGGCAGATGTGTTGTTGCCTACCCTTTCCACCTAGTGGTGGCCCGTCAGGAAGTCCAGGATCCAGTTGCAGAGGGAGGTGTATAGTCCCAGGATCCTTAGCTTAGTGATGAGCTTTGTGGGGACTATGGTGTTGAAAGCTAAACTGTTGTCAATGAACAGCATTCTCACATAGGTGTTCCTTTTGTCCAGGTGGGAAAAGGCAGTGTGGAGTGCGATTTAAATTGCATCACCTGTGGATCTGTTGTGGCGGTATGTGAATTGGAGTGGGTCTAGGGTTTCCGGGATGATGGTGTTGATGTGAGCCATGACCAGCCTTCGTGAGTGCTACTGGGCGGTAGTAATTTAGGCAGGTTATATTAATTTTCTTTGGCACAGGGACTATGGTGGTCTGCTTGAAACATGTAGGTATTACAGACTCTGTCAGGGAGAGGTTGAACATGTCAGAGAAGACACTTGCCAGTTTGTCTGTGCATGCTCGGAGTACACGTCCTGGTAATCCGTGTCTGGCCCTGTGGCCTCGTCTTACTGGACGTAGCAGTTCTGTCCCGCAGATGCACGGAAAACCCAGCCAACGGTATATTATTCATGTCGTCATTCAGCCCCGTCTCGGTGAAACATAAGATATTACAGTTTTTAATATCCCGTTGGTAGGATAGTCTCGAACGGAGCTCATCCAGTTTATTCTCCAGTGATTGCACGTTGACCAAATAGAACGAATGGTAGAAGCGCGTTACCCACTCGCTGACAAATTCTCACAAGTCACCCCGATCTCCGCCCTCTGTCTTCATGCGAATGATGGGGATTTGGGCCTGGTCTCGGAGAAACAGTTTATCCTTCACATCAGACTCATTAAATAAAAAATCTTCGTCCAGTTTGAGGTGAGTAATCGCTGTTCTGATATCCTGAAGCTCTTTTTGGTCATAAGAGATGGTAGCAGCAACATTATGTACAAACAATGCAAAAAAAACCACACAAAATAGCACATTTGGTTAGAAGCCCATAAAACTGTCAATATGCCTTGTATGCTGTTGTTCAGGTTAGTTATCATTGTTTTAGTTTACAATGGAGCCCCTAGTTCCACTCTTCATACCCCTAATACCTCCTTTGTCCCACCTCCCACACATGCGGTGACCTCACCCATTACAACCAGCATGTCCAGAGATACAACCTCTCTCATCATCACCCAGTGCCTGGGCTTACCTCCGCTGTACCCGCACCCCACCATACCCCTGTCTGCGCATTATGCCCTGAATATATTCTACCATGCCCAGAAATCTGCTCCTTTTATTCTCTGTCCCCAACGCTCTAGGCGACCAGTTTTGATAGCCTTTAGCCGCACCCTCATACTACTCCTCCTCTGTTCCGTGGGTGATGTGGAGGTAAACCCAGGCCCTGCATGTCCCCAGGCACCCTCATTTGTTGACTTCTGTGATCGAAAAAGCCTTGGTTTCATGCATGTCAACATCAGAAGCCTCCTCCCTAAGTTTGTTTTACTCACTGCTTTAGCACACTCTGCTAACCCTGATGTCCTTGCCGTGTCTGAATCCTGGCTCAGGAAGGCCACCAAAAATGCTGAGATTTCCATACCCAACTATAACATCTTCCGTCAAGATAGAACTGCCAAAGGGGGAGGAGTTGCAGTCTACTGCAGAGATAGCCTGCAAAGTAATGTCATACTTTCCAGGTCCATACCCAAACAGTTCGAACTACAATTTTGAAACATACTCTCTCCAGAAATAGGTCTCTCACTGTTGCCCTCTGCTACCGACCCCCCCCCCCCCCCTCAGCACCCAACTGTGCCCTGGACACCATTTGTGAATTGATCGCCCCCCATCTAGCTTCAGAGTTTGTTCTGTTAGGTGACCTAAACTGGGATATGCTTAACACCCCGGCAGTCCTACAATCTAAGCTAGATGCCCTCAATCTCACACAAATCATCAAGGAACCCACCAGGTACAACCCTAAATCTGTAAACAAGGGCACCCTCATAGACGTCATCCTGACCAACTGCCCTCCAAATACACCTCCGCTGTCTTCAACCAGGATCTCAGCGATCACTGCCTCATTGCCTGTATCCACTACGGAGCCGCAGTCAAATGACCACCCATCATCACTGTCAAACGCTCCCTAAAACACTTCTGTGAGCAGGCCTTTCTAATCGACCTGGCCCGGGTATCCTGGAAGGACATTGACCTCATCCCATCAGTTGAGGATGCCTGGTCATTCTTTAAAAGTAACTTCCTCACCATTTTAGATAAGCATGCTCCGTTCAAAAAATGCAGAATTAAGAACAGATATAGCCCTTGGTTCACTCCAGACCTGACTGTCCTCGACCAGCACAAAAACATCCTGTGGCGGACTGCAATAGCATCGAATAGTCCCCGTGATATGCAACTGTTCAGGGAAGTCAGGAACCAATACACACAGTCAGTCAGGAAAGCTAAGGCCAGCTTCTTCAGGCAGAAGTTTGCATCCTGTAGCTCCAAATCCAAAAAGTTCTGGGACACTGTGAAGTCAATGGAGAACAAGAGCACCTCCTCCCAGCTGCTCACTGCACTGAGGATAGGTAACACGGTCACCACCGATAAATCCATGATTATCGAAAACTTCAACAAGCATTTCTCAACGGCTGGCCATGCCTTCCGCCTGGCTACTCCAATCTCGGCCAACAGCTCCACAGCTACTCGCCCAAGCCTCTCCAGGTTCTCCTTTACCCAAATCCAGATAGCAGATGTTCTGAAAGAGCTGCAAAACCTGGACCAGTACAAATCAGCTGGGCTTGACAATCTGGACCCTATATTTCTGAAACTATCTGCCGCCATTGTCGCAACCCCTATTACCAGCCTGTTCAACCTGTCTTTCATATCGTCTGAGATCCCTAAGGATTGGAAAGCTGCCGCAGTCATCCCCCTCTTCAAACTGTTACAGACCTATATCCATCCTGCCCTGCCTATCTAAGGTCTTCGAAAGCCAAGTCAACAAACAGGTCACTGACCATCTCAAATCCCACCGTACCTTCTCCGCTGTGCAATCTGGTTTCCGAGCCGGACAAGGGTGCACCTCAGCCACGCTCAAGGTACTAAACGATATCATAACCGCCATCGATAAAAGACAGTACTGTACAGCCGTCTTCATCGACCTTGCCAAGGCTTTCGACTCTGTCAATCACCATATTCTTATCGGCAGACTCAGTAGCCTCGGTTTTTCGGATGACTGCCTTGCCTGGTTCACCAACTACTTTGCAGACAGAGTTCAGTGTGTCAAATCGGAGGGCATGCTGTCCGGTCCTCTGGCAGTCTCTATGGGGGTGCCACAGGGTTCAACTGCTCTTAAACGGCCTCCAACTGCTCTTAAACGGCCTCCAACTGCTCTTAAACGCTAGTAAAACCAAATGCATGCTTTTCAACCGTTCGCTGCCTGCACCCGCACGCCTGACCAGCATCACCACCCTGGATGGTTCCAACCTTCAATATGTGTCTGGCTAGACTGTAAACTCTCCTTCCAGACTCATATCAAACATCTCCAATCGAAAATCAAATCAAGAGTCTGCTTTCTATTCCGCAACAAAGCCTCCTTCACTCACGCCGCCAAACTTACCCTAGTAAAACTGACTATCCTACCGATCTTCGACTTCGGCGATGTCATCTACAAAATTGCTTCCAACACTCTACTCAGCAAACTGGATGCAGTTTATCACAGTGCCATCCGTTTTGTCACTAAACCACCTTATACCACCCACCACTGCAACTTGTATGCTCTCGTCGGCTGGCCCTCGCTACATATTCGTCGCTAGACCCACTGGCTCCAGGTCATCTACAAGTCCATGCTAGGTAAAGCTCCGCCTTATCTCAGTTCACTGGTCACGATGGCAACACCCATCCATAGCACGCGCTCCAGCAGGTGTATCTCACTGATCATCCCTAAAGCCAACACCTCATTTGGCCCCCTTTCGTTCCAGTTCTCTGCTGCCTGTGAGTGGAATGAATTGCAAAAATCGCTGAAGTTGGAGACTTTTATCTCCCTCACCAACTTCAAACATCTGCTATCTGAGCAGCTAACCGATCGCTGCAGCTGTACATAGTCTATCGGTAAATAGCCCACCCATTTTTACCTACCTCATCCCCATACTGTTTTTATTGATTTACTTTTCTGCTCTTTTGCACACCAATATCTCTACCTGTACATGACCATCTGACCATTTATCACTCCAGTGTTAATCTGCAAAATTGTAAATATTCGCCTACCTCATGCCTTTTGCACACAATGTATATAGACTCCCCCTTTTTTTCCTACTGTGTTATTGTTAATTATTTACTCCATATGTAACTCTGTGTTGTCTGTTCACACTGCTATGCTTTATCTTGGCCAGGTCGCAGTTGCAAATGAGAACTTGTTCTCAACTAGCCTACCTGGTTAAATAAAGGTAAAAAAATAAAAAATAAAATAAAACGGCAGCCATCCCTCCTGGCGCCATTCTCTCTGACTGAAGGAATGTCCACCAGAGCTGGTGCCAGAGAATTGAATGTTAATTTCTCTACCATAAGCCGCCTCCAACGTCATCTTTGAGAATTTGGCAGTATGTCCAACCGGCCATACAACTGCAAACCACATGTAACCAGCCCAGGACGTGCACATCCGGCTTCTTCAACTGCGGGATCGTCTGAGCCACCTGAACAGTTGATGAAACTGGGGTTTGCACAAACAAAGAATTTCTGCACAAACTGTCAGAAATGGTCTCAGGGTAGCTCATCTGAGTGCTCATCGTCCTCACCAGTGTCTTGACCTGACTGCAGTTCGGCGTTGTAACTGAATTCAGTGGGGAAATGATCACCTTCCATGGCCACTGACATGCTTGTGAAATGTGCTATTTACGGATGAATCCTGGTGTCAACTGTACAGGGCAGATGGCAGACGTGTGAAAACTTATGGTTTGATCTGTGCTCTGCTCTATAATTATTTAATTTGCCTACATGTCTATTTTTAATAATATCAGCTGTTACTAATGATCCTCGGCAACAACCCCATGACCGTGACGACATTTACAGAGGAAGCAAATGAAGGTTAACGAAACCAATGGAATGATAATGTAGGCCATACCAACTGAAGGGAACTAACAGTAAACTGGCAGTTGAATATGTGTTATTAGGCCTACTGAAGTTTGATACTGATAGTGGCTAATATTTAACATGAAAGAAATAGGAAACAAACAGATAAAGTTGGGGTAGCCTATAATTAATACATTCAAGAGTGCTCATCCTTGCAAGTTAAGGGTGTACAATTTAATTTCTGCAAAATGGCAAAGCATTTCATAGACTTAACTGTGTGAAAGTTTGCTTCAGTTTGCTGTCATATGACTGGTTTTACATTTGTCTCCAGCGATTATAAGGTAAAATATATTTAATTTAATCTGTTTTTTCATAGGCTATACTCAGCCTGGTCTCAGGGTAGTAAGTTGGTGGTCTGTTGATATCCCTCTAGTGGTGTGGAGGCTGTGCTTTTGCAAAGTGGGTGGGGTTATATCCTGCATGGTTGGCCCTGTCTGGGGGTATTGTCAGACGGTGCTACAGTGGCCCCCGACCCACCCCTGTCTCCAGTACCTATGCTGCAATAGTCTGTGCCGGGGGGGGGGGGGGCTAGCGTCAGTCTGTTATATCTGGTGTAATCCTCTTGTCTTATCTGGTGTCCTGTGTCAATTTTAAGTATGCTCCTTCTAATTCTGTCTCTCCTGTCTCGGAGGACCTGAGCTCTAGGATCATGCCTCAGGACTACCTGGCCCGAAGACTCCTGGCTGTCCCCAGTCCACCTGGCTAGGGAACCCTGACCTGTTCACCGGACGTGCTACCTTGTCCCGGACCTGCTGTTTTTGACTCTCTCTCTCTGTCTCTACCACATCTGCTGTCTCGACTTCTATATGCTTGACTATGAAAAGCCAACTGACATTTACTCCTGAAGTACTGACCTATTGCCTATTGCCAGGTCGCAATTGTAAATGAGAACTTGTTCTCAACTTGCCTACCTGGTTAAATAAAGGTGAACAATTTTTTTATTTTTTATTAAAAATTGCACCCTCTACAACCACTGGTTATTATTTGACCCTGCTGGTCATCTATGAACGTTTGTTCTTCAAGATGTTCAATCTGGCCTTAAATGGCCATGTTCTCTTATCTCCATGCGGCACATCCAGAAGAGAACTGGCCACCACCCAGAGCCTGGTTCCTCTCTAGGTTTCTCCCTAGGTTCCTGCCTTTCTAGGGAGTTTTTCCTAGCCACCATTCCTAGCCACCTTTCTACATCTGCATTGCTTGCTGTTTGGGGTTTTAGGCTGGGTTTCTGTATAGCACTTTGTGCTGTATAGCACTGCTGATGTAAAAAGGACTAGGCGGTGTCAGAGGAAGGCCCAAGAAATTGTCTAAGACTCTAGTCACTCAGGCCATAGACTATTCTCTCTGCTACTGCACGGCAAGTGCTACCAGAGCGCCAAGTCTAGATCCAAAAAGCTCATTATCCGCTTCTACCGTCAAGCCATGAGACTGCTGAACAATTAATTAAATGGCCACTCAAAGTATTTACATTGCCCCCCCCCCCCATAGTCACTTTACCCCTTCTTACATGTACAAATTACCCCGACTAACCTGTACCCCAGCACATTGACTCGGTACCAGTACTCGTATATAGCCTTGTTATTATTTACTTAACTCTTTTTCTTGAACTGCATTATTGGTTAAGGGCTTGTAAGTAAGCATTTCACCTGTTGTACTCGGCGCGTGTGATAAATTAGAATTTGATTTGTTGACATGTGCTATGAAGAAATAGCAAGTATTTTTTTAACAGTCTTTGTGAAGTTTGAGGTGGGGTTTTAAATGTTTTCCTAAAATGTTTGCTTTGGCCACAAACATTATTAGGTGTGTTCCCTCCCATTGACATGACAAATAAATCGCATCTCTGCATGTCTGGCAGACATATCAGTGTGGATGACGGATCACCACCTCAAGCTGAACTTCGGCAAGACGGAGCTGCTCTTCCTCCCGGGGAAGGACTGCCCGTTCCATGATCTCGCCATCACGGTTGACAACTCCATTGTGTCCTCCTCCCAGAGCGCTAAGAACCTTGACGTGATCCTGGACAACATTCTGTCGTTCTCAACTAACATCAAGGCGGTGGCCCGTTCCTGTAGGTTCATGCTCTACAACATCCGCAGAGTACGACCCTGCCTCACACAGGAAGCGGCGCAGGTCCTAATCCAGGCACTTGTCATCTCCCGTCTGGATTACTGCAACTCGCTGTTGGCTGGGCTCCCTGCCTGTGCCATTAAACCCCTACAACTCATCCAGAACGCCGCAGCCCGTCTAGTGTTCAACCTTCCCAAGTTCTCTCACGTCACCCCGCTCCTCCGCTCTCTCCACTGGCTTCCAGTTGAAGCTCGCATCCGCTACAAGACCATGGTGCTTGCCTACGGAGCTGTGAGGGGAACGGCACCTCAGTACCTCCAGGCTCTGATCAGGCCCTACACCCAAATAAGGGCACTGCGTTCATCCACCTCTGGCCTGCTCGCCTCCCTACCACTGAGGAAGTATAGTTCCCGCTCAGCCCAGTCAAAACTGTTCGCTGCTCTGGCTCCCCAATGGTGGAACAAACTCCCTCACGACGCCAGGACAGCGGAGTCAATCACCACCTTCCGGAGACACCTGAAACCCCACCTCTTTAAGGAATACCTAGGATAGGATAAAGTAATCCTTCTCACCCCCCTTAAAATATTTAGATGCACTATTGTAAAGTGGCTGTTCCACTGGATGTCATAAGGTGAATGCACCAATTTGTAAGTCGCTCTGGATAAGAGCGTCTGCTAAATGACTTAAATGTAAATGTAAATAATTAAATAATTCAAGCATAGACTGGTCATTTTTTTGGGGGGGCACAAAAAGAATGGCACTGATCCGCCTATAGGTGGTGCTGTGATAGATAAGCAGTCTCACTTAAACCCTCATCAACCGCCTCATTTGGCTTAGAGACTAAACTTTGTAGGTGTCCTCATGCTGAACAATTTTGCCTCAAGGACCCATAAGGTCCATTAGGATAGATTTTCCACCATTGTAGAAAACTTCTCATGAACCAAATAATGAAATGAAAGGTTCATGGTATGTCTTTACTTAGTTTGACAAAAGCTAATGGATGGGTCAAAAGATGGCAGAGTTGATAAATCAAAAATCTGATTTTACATGTCTATTTAAACCACTTTAATCCACTCCAGTGGCCCATCAACTTGAAATCATGGATATCCCTAAAATGAGCCTTGAGTAATTTAATCTAAAAAACAAGGAAACTATTAACCATCCTTTGCATATGTAACTAATGCTAAAAATTATCTTCCCATGAACCATATCAGATTCACTCCAGGTCCGTTCAGCTCTCTGGGTGACTGCTAACCTAAAGAAACATAATACCATGTTTGCGTATAAAGGAAGATAGTTCCTATGTGATAATTCTTGCTTTGTTATCCAACAAACCCCGTTCATTGTTTCTCGCAGCTATATTTTTGATAGTTGATTTTCACTGGGCAGTTACTTTAAGTTGCAACCTGGTATATTTCAATCTCAAAATAACCTGAAAAATAGCTAACAAATTTAAGACTTTGCAACAGGAAATGAATGAAACTGCTCAATATTTCAGAATAAATAACCTTTATTTTCCAGCTAGATCACATACATTGTTTCTTTCCTCAGCAGCTGCTAGTTTAAAGATGGCACTGCTCATCAACTCTACACACTTTCTTCCCCACCTGATACTAGAAACACTTTCAAAACTCTTAAGTGTTGAGGGTCAGGTAAAACCGGTATTCTGTCTTTAGATGGCAGTCATGACTCTCATGGTCTTGTATGCATTTGAAGAACTTGCTTGCTCAAGTGTAATAAAGTTGACTGCAATTGCATTGGACTTTGTTGGTGGTATGGAGCTCCAGACCTTCAGTGTGTATGTCAGTACAAGCTTCAACAGAAAGCTATGACATCAGTTGAGAAAATAACAAAATACAGATACATCACCTTCATTTCCTCAACTTTTGAAAATAATATTTTTCATTCCATATACAACTTCAACAAACACTACAAGCCAGTCTTCTTGGTAAGCTTATAGTTCATTTCCAGGTCTTCCTGAAACAATATGGGTCACCAGCTTTATATGGAAGACCTGACATCTCTAAACTGCAAGGGCCCTGGCATATTCACTTTCCACAGAGAATGGAATAGTAGTTTACAAAGGGACCTGTGGATTGCATTAGATTACGTAATTAAAAAAATTCAAGTATTTCAAAAGAAAAATGGTGAAAAGTGCTGGAAGCCAGAATCAAAAATCTGATTTCTTCCTATTCCAATGTACAAGGAGTATCATTTGTACTGACAAAGTGGCCCAAATAAACCCCCAATAATTACAACTCAGAATTACAGAAGGACCTGAACATATACAGTAGGTTACAGAGACATTCCACACAGCATATTCATATACATGAAGTTTAGGTATGTGTGCAGTGTAATAAGATCAAACCCCAGTCCATACCGGTCCTGGGTATTATTGGATGTAGAAGGTTTCAGGATGAACGGTAACTTAACTTTGATACGCTATCAAATGTCCTCTATGTACCCTTGTATTAGATGAAGGTAACTCGGGAGAGAACATGTAATGAACCAGTTTTCAGAAAGACAAACTCAGTTCAGTGGCGCAAGTATAAAGAATGTCACACTGCTTGACAAGACTGATGAGCTGAAGACAGTTCTTTTAAAAACATTCAACTTAATAAAATGGTTTAAATAAAGACCAGAGGAAAGAGGCAATGTAGGCAAAATATATTTACAGTATTTAACAATGGTCACAGTTTTTTTACACAGAATCGTTATAAAAAACATTCCAACAAGACCAGGCAATTCCGCAGATAGTATGACAACGTCATAACACATAAGAAACAAGAAAATATGGCTTGAATGATATGGTTCCATCGCATTGAAAAAAGTGATTTGGATGCTCTCTATTGGACAAGGTAGGTGCAGAAGTTCAACATTGAGCCATTTGCTTTAACTAAATCTACAACTTCATTTGTCATTGGCCATCTCTTATTCCAGGGCCGCGCTACAACAATGATATACTTCCATCAATACTCTGAAACCAGACCAATGCAGACAGAGCAAAACAATAATAAATAGGAAAACGTTTTTTGACGAGTAAACACTGGATGTGAAGAAAACTTCCATCGGTAGTTTTTCAGCTGGATAATTCTTTCACATCCAATGGGTCTTTGGTCCAAGTAAGTATTGACTTTGGCAAATGAAAAATAAATAATTGTGAGTAACGCCTTTTCAAAACGTAGCCCAAATATCTACTACCATTTCCTATGGAAACGTTGGATACTATGCCATTTAGTCTCAAGTATCAAAGCACATTAACCATGCCTCATCACATACAAATCTACTTCATCCACCATGCATTATTGTTCATCACAAAACAAATAAAGTTTAAATAAGCTCACCAATAACTCATCTTCAAAAATCAAAGACTCACAACGCCTTCTCATGGATGTTTTTCCTTAGAACACCCACAAATGTGAACAATAACCAAAGCAGGAAGCTAACAAAACATTTTCACAGGAGTAAACAGGAACTACACAGGGAGTGGTGGTCTGTATGGTGTATGTGTGAGAGACTTCTGGCTGCAGGTCTTTTGTTGCGGTTCTATGAAGTGCTCTCCAAGGCCCTTTAATTCCAGGCCTATTTGGGGGGAAGGGAGTTGTCAGGGGTGCTTGGGGTCACCACCTCTTTGTAGAAATGCTCTACTTGCTCTTTGTACATCTTCATGACCACTGGCCTCTTCAGCTTCATAGTGGGGCCTGAGAGAGAAAGAGAGACTGCGTCAGCTATACAGTGTGTACAAAACTTAGGAACACCTTCCTTATATTCAGTTGCACCACCCCTTTTTGCCCTCAGAACAGCCTCAAATCGTCGGACTCTACAAGGTGTTGAACGCATTCCAAAAGGATGGTGGCTCATGTCGACTCCAATGCTTCCCAAAGTTGTATCCAGTTGGCTGGATGTCCTTCGGGTGGTGGACCATCCTTGATACACACAGGGAAACTTGAGCGTGGAAAAACCAAGCAACGTTACACACCCAAACCGGTGTGCCTGGCACCTACTACCTACTACCATACCCCTTTCAAAGGCACTTAATGTTCTTGCCCATTCACTTTCTGAATGGCACACACACAATCCATGTCTCAAGGCTCAATCTTTCTTTAACCTGACACCTCCCCTTCATCTGCACCGATTGAAGGGGATTTAACAAGTGACATCAATAAGGGATCAAAGCCTTCACCTGGTCAGTCTGTCATGGAAAGAGCAGGTGTTCTTAATGTTTTGTACACTGCTGTTATGCTCATTGACACCCACCACTGGATAGGTGGGGAAAACTACAGTGATGACATGGTCTGCAATAGACTGAGAAAAGGGCAACAAAAACTATTATATTGAAATTGGCTATATACATCATGGAAACTAGAGCCCAGCCTATGTAATGACCTGGGGAAAAAAAACATGGCACTAAACCAACATGCACACAGTCTTCCCCAGCCACCCGCCTCCCCTCACCCAGCTCTCCCCCAGTGATGGAGAAGTCCTGGTCTAGGATGATCCACTTCTGGATGCGCTGAGCGTTGGAGGTGGCGTTGTCGTTCACGCGGTTGATGCCCTCCTGGATAGCAGCATGGATGACCCGGTCACGTCCGCCGGCAATCTCTGAGACTCGCGTGGCATTGCTGCCCAGCTTCCGGCACAGCTCTACGGCCTCGGGAGTCAACTCATCCTCAGGAGCACCAGTGTCTCCATTCACCTGGCACTGAGGGGGTAAAGAGACATGTAGTTTTAGTCAGTGAGGGAGATAAAAGAACAACATATGCATTTTTCTTAGAAGGCAGTCTTGTGCATGGATAATTTTTTATGTTTCATTAATGAATGCCATTAACCCTAGTCTAAGCCGGGTGAGGGGGCTAACATATGGAATTGTTTTAAGATGGATCATTAAGCTATTTGATTTAGAATTTTAAGACCCCTTAAGGTATCAAAAAATATAAAATTATTGGATGAAACATTCAATCTGGCATTGCTATTAGCCAATAGAAACACCTCGATTAACAGATTCCCTACATGGAACAGATGGCCCCCTCCCCAAAGAAATCTAAAGGAAGTTTGTTCTGAATTGTCTGTCCTATCGTGTTTGTGAGAGTCTTCGGCTTTCAAAGGAGTGGTCATAATAGTTAGTAGGCCAAACCGAAAAGACGCTAGACGTTTTTGTGAGAAGACCGATTTTCGGGATGTCTCCTGGTCTGACAAAATGCTTTAGCTCCGTCACCTTCCACCACAGATGCGGAAGAGAGATATCGGAGGATTGAGACACAGCCCATGCAAAAAACATCTCTAGCTTAAACTGACCGATTTTTATATTATGTTAATTGACTTCCGTGGGGGTGCGACCATTGTAGGCCAAGGGTTAACTGACAATGATACTGTTAACATAAAATGACAACGGCTAGGTTCCAGTTTAACGTTTACTAAACCGTATTTCCACAATACATGGTTGCCATTGCACTCAGGCCAGGTCCATCAGCAGTGAGACTACCATGCAGGCATACTAATAACAAGAGTGATAGCACAGTAATAACAGAAATATAGGGATACTTAAAACACAAACTTAACAGACAGCATAAAGAATGGCAGTGTACAAAATGTCCACCAGAAGTTGCCTTAACATAAGTGGAATTGTGATTTCAGCTAAAATATTAGAATCCACTATGACAGTCTTGCCAGATCCTATGATTACATGATAAGGAGTTTACATAGCACTGTGCAATCTCAGAGGCTGCATCTGATTACACATGGTATTCCTCAACTATCAGATACTCTTGAAGTGGCTGCAATAGATGGCCATCTAAAGGATGTTACACAATGTAAACTGTATAACCTTGTTCCAAATAGAAATGGTTGTCAGAACTTAGAAGATGACCTTTGAGTTAAACAGGGTATGAGTTGGGATGGAGATTTGGTTTTACACCAAGTGCTGTAGCTAACTGGTCATACCTTAATGGTGAGCAGCATGGCGAGGAACTTCCTCTTGTCTCCAATGAGCATGGCGTTGCTAACCAGCGACACAGCCTCCTTCACAGCATCTTCAATGGGCACTGGAGGGATGTTCTCTCCACCCGCTGTGATGATCAGCTCTGGGAACGCATTGAAACGGAGGTTTTAATTAGGATAATTCTAACTTGTGGAATCTTCCATCAACTAACAGGCTTTCAACTAACTTCAGTCGGTTCCGTTTAAAAGTGGGTTCTGGGTTATAGTGTGTAGAGAAGACTGCGTACCTTTGATGCGTCCAGTGACGAACAGGAAGCCGTTGTCGTCGTGTTTGCCCAAGTCTCCAGAGTGCAGCCAGCCCTCAGCGTCCAGGGCATCCTCTGTCTTGTCGGCCTGGTTTAGGTAGCCCATGAAGACGTGACGCCCCCAGAAGCAGATCTCCCCATTGCCCTCCTGGTCAGGACTGTGGATCTTAGTCTCACAGCCAGGGATCAACTTCCCAACGCTTGGGAGACAAAACACTTTAACCTGCAGTTCTTAAATCACATACATGAAGAATATACAGTAAAATCGACAGCAAATAAATTTTCTAAAAGCCAAGGTATGCATGTGCTTGGGCCTGTGAAATTAATTAATTTGTATTGAGTTAGCATGGAAATATGTAATGTCAGGCATTGTGTGTTCAGGGGAGTGTGGAGAGTATCTGCTGTAAGATACCTGGTGAGGCGGAATGCATTGGGCAGAGAGATGGTGTGAGGTCCAGTGCTCTCACTCATTCCGTACAGCTCGTACACTGGGATGTCTAGGCTGAGGAAGAACTCCAGGGTATCCTTGGTGATGGGGGCGGCACCTGTGTAACACTTGGTGCAGCGATCCAGACCCAGGGCCTTACGGACCTTTCTGAACACCAGCCTATTGGCTAGGCGGTAGTTGACAGGCGTCCTTGCCATAGCTCCATTCCTGAGCAGGCAGGAGGGGAAGCAGGAGTTTAAGACAACATCAGAATAGCTTTACTATATCTTTATACCTCAGGCTGTAGTTCACTACTGTACATACTGTGCTAGCATTATTATACTGTGCGTGGGCATGAGAACTTCTCATCCTGTTCTGTCATGTTTGTGAGTTGTATTGGCCTTAACAAAATCAAATCAAATCACTAAGAAGTCAGAACCACAGGTGGTGCAACAGGTAAATTAGAACACAGATCCCCCTCACCCTATTCAATAGGCTACATACTGGTTCATACTGGTATACATACTGATTCATCTTGCTGAGGTTAGTCTTCAGCCCCACTCCTTTGGCCCAGACTGCCACCTTCCTGCGCACAGTGGACGACTTGGCCCCGACGGACTTCATCTTCTCCTGCATTTTCTCCCAGACGCGTGGTACGCCCATAAAGGCTGTGGGACGCACCTCTCTCATCGTGTTGACCAGGGAGCCCTGAGAACAGACAGGAAGGGAGGCACACACACTGAAGGGGTTGGTAATCACAAAGCATGTGTGTGAGCAGTGTAATACAGACACTAGCACATTAAGACAGTTCAGCTCCTGAGGAGAACTGTTCAAAAGCATTTGCAACGTAGTGCATTTAGTAAAGCTGACACTTATTTTAAGCATAACCTTTTAACCAGATACACTAACGCAGTGTTTCGACATGTCAAATAATCATCAAACGCTCGGCAAGTTGAATCAGGTGTTTTTGTCCAGGGCAACATCAAAAAGGTGTGCTTTTGGAGCTACTTGAGGACCAGAGTTGGGAAACACTGCACTAATGAACTGATCAATTGCAAAACAAAGAGTTGTCTTGTGTGAGTAAGTTTCCCCCTCAGGAAATCTATTCAACTTAAACTGCCTCCTGGATTATACACTAGGTTTAATCTAAAATGAAGGGGAGGACAAGTGAGAGTAACAGACTGCAGAACAATCTTCTCAGTCACATGGAGAATGTGGAAAAGGTCCTCTTCTAAATAAGAATAGACCATCACCTTCAGTGCATCTGGCTGGGCGAAATAGGTTGCCCCTCCAACCTTCATGGTGACCCAGATGTCCACCATCTGAGCAGCGATATGGCTGAGAGGCAGGTAGCTGACAACTATCTCCTGAGACTTGGTGGCTTCTGTCAGCTGGACATGGCGGCCTACAGCTAATGCTGTCCATGTCAGCTACAAAGAGAGAGCGAGAGAGAGAGACAGTCATTAAAACACCGGTCATTCACAAGTAAACTCGGAGCAGAGGTGGATTTGAATAGATAGGAGGCTACATTTTTACACGTTTACATCACGACACTGATAGTGCATCATTCTCATAGATCTTTACAATGGAACCTAATGTGCAGCCATTTTATTGGTCACGTACACATATTTTGAAGATGTTATATATGCTTATATTCCTAGCTCCAATGGTGCTGTAACACCTAACAATACAAAATACATGCAAATCAAAAAAAATCTAAAGCTATTAGAATAAGCAATGTTAGAGTCTGAAATATAAAAATATATGACGGGGTGTATTGATATTATGGACAGTATACGAATAGAAAATGTGTACAGCAGTAGTTGTGGGGTGGCAGGGTAGCCTAGTGGTTAGAGTGTTGGACTAGTAACCGAAAGGTTGCAAGTTCGAATCCCCGAGCTGACAAGGTACAAATCTGTCGTTCTGCCCCTGAACAGGCAGTTAACCTACTGTTTCTAGGCAGTTATTGAAAATAAGAATGTTTTTAACTGACTTGCCAAGTAAAATTTTTTTTTTGTATAAGATGAACCATGACTAGAATACAGTATATACATTATTAAAGTGACCAGCGGTCAATGACTATTTACATAGGGCAGCATTCTAAGGTGCAGGTTAGAGTAACTGGGTGGTAGCCAGCGAATAACAGTGACTAAAATTCCGGGCAGGCTCCTGGGCGGAGGCCGGCTAGTGGTGACTAACAGTCTGATGGCCTGGAGAGCGAAGGCATTTTTCAGTTTCTCGGCACCTGTACCGTCTTCTAGATGGTAGCGGGGTGAAGAGGCCGTGGCTAAGGTGGCCGAGGTCCTTGATGATCTTACTGGCTTTCCTGTGACACCGGGTGCTGTAGATGTCCTGGAGGGCAGGCAGTGCGCCCCGGTGATGCATGGGCTGACTGTGCCACCATCTGGAAAGCCCAGCAGTTGCGGATGGTGCAGGTGCCGTACCAGGCGGTGAAACAGCCCGACAGGATGCTCTCAATGGTACATCTGTAAAATATTTTCAGCCTCCTGAGGTTGAAGAGGCACTGTTGCACATTCACCACACTGTATGGGGCCTCCCGATTGGTGCAGTGGTCTAAGGCTAGCTGTGCCACTAGAAATTCTGGGTTCGAGTCCAGGCTCTGTCACAGCTGTCTGTGACCTGGAGACCCATGGAGCGGCGCACAATCAGCCCAGCGTCGTCCGGTTAGGGGAGGGCCTGGCCGGCAGGGATGTCCTTGTCCCATCGCGCACTAGCGACTCCTGTGGCGGGCCGGGCGCAATGCACGACGACACCGTCGCAGGAGTGAAGTGGGCATTGTGTCAATAAGGAGTGTGGCTTGGGTTGTGTTTCGGAGGACGCACGGCTCTCGACCTTCGCCTCTCCCGAGTCCGTACGGGAGTTGCAGCGATGAGACAAGACTAACTACCAATTGGATACCATGAAATTGGGGAGAAAAAGGGGTACAAAAATAAAGGTAAAACTAACACTGTGGACCATTTCAGGTTGTCAGTAATGTGCCACCGAGGAACTTTAATCTTTTTGCCCTCGCCATTGCGGCCCAGTCGATGCAGATGGGGGAGTGTTCCTTCAGCTGTTTCCTGAAGTCTACAATCAGCTTCTTCATTTTGTTGACGTTGAGGTTATTTTCCTGGCACCACTCCGCCCTCACCACCTCCCTGTAGGCAGTCTCGTATTTGTTGGTAATCAGGCCTACCACTTGTGTTGTTTGCAAACTTGATGGTTGAGTTGGAGATGCGCGTGGCCACTCAGTCATGGGGGAACAGGGAGTATAGGAGGGGGCTAAGCACATACCCTTGTGGGGCCCTGTGTTGAGGATCAGCGTAGCAGAGGTGCTGTTGCCCACCTTCACTGCCTGGCAGTCTAATGTTACTGGTGGGTGTCACTCACATTGTCATGGCTGAGCATCACTCCTTTGGGCTGCCCCGTGGTCCCTGATGTGTAGATAAGTGTGCAGCACTGGTTGGGTTTCTGGATAGCGATGATGTCATCCAGATGAGTGTTGGACTCAACACGGCCCAGCTCCATAAACTCCGCCCACTGTTTAGAGAATACAAGATAGTCAGGATTAGAGGTCGACCGATTATGATTTTTCGACACCGATAATTGGAGGACCAAAAAAGCCGATACTGATTAATCGGGTGATTTTTAAAAATGTATTTGTAATAATGACAATTACAACAATACTGAATGAACACTTATTTTAACTTAATAAATAAATAAGTAAATTAATAAGTAAATAATGAAACATGTTCAATTTGGTTTAAATAATGAAAAAACAAAGTGTTGGAGAAGGAAGTAAAAGAAGAAGTATAAGTGCAATATGTGCCATGTAAGAAAGCTAACATTTTTATTTTTTATTTATTTTTCCTTTAACTAGGCAAGTCAGTTAAGAACAAATTCTTATTTTCAATGACGGCCTAGGAACAGTGGGTTAACTGCCTGTTCAGGGGCAGAACAACAGATTTGTACCTTGTCAGCTTGGGGATATGAACTTGCAACATTCCGGTTACTAGTCCAACACCCTAACCACTAGGCTACCCTTAAGTTCCTTGCTCAGAACATGAGAACATATGAAAGCTGGTGGTTCCTTTTAACATGAGTCTTCAATATTCCCAGGTGAGAAGTTTTAGGTTGTATTTATTATAGGACTATTTCCCTCTATACCATTTGTATTTCATATACCTTTGACTATTAGATGTTCTTATAGGCACTTTAGTATTGCCAGTGTAACAGTATAGCTTCCGTCCCTCTCCTCGCTCCTCCCTGGGCTCGAACCAGCAACACAACAGCCACCATCGAAGCAGCGTTACCAATGCAGAGCAAGGTGAACAACTACTAGAAGGCTCAGAGCGAGTGACGTTTGAAACGCTATTAGCGTGCGCTAACTAGCTAGCCATTTCACTTCAGTTACACCAGCCTCATCTCAGGAGTTGATAGGCTTGAAGTCATAAAACAGCGCAATGCTTGACGCACAATGAAGAGCTGCTGGCAAAACGCACGAAAGTGCTGTTTAAATTAATGTTTACGCGCCTGCTGCCTACCACCGCTCAGTCAGATACTTAGATACTTGTATGCAACGCAGGACACGCTATATAATATCTAGTAATCTCATCAAGCATGTGTAGTTAACTAGTGATTATGATTGATTGTTTTTTATAAGATAAATTTAATGCGAGCTAGCAACTTACCTTGGATTACTGAATTCGCGTAACAGGCAGTCTCCTTGTGGAGTGCAACGAGAGAGAGGCAGGTTATTATTGTGTTGGACTAGTTAACTGTAAGGTTGCAAGATTGAATCCCCCGAGCTGACAAGATGAAAATCTGTCGTTCTGCCCCCAAGGCAGTTAACCCACCGTTCCTAGGCCGTCATTGAAAATAAGAATGTGTTCTTAACCGACTTGCCTAGTTAAATAAAAGGTATTTAAAATATAATTTTAAAAAAAGGTGCCCAAAAATACCGATTTCCGATTGTTATGAAAACTTGAAATCAGCCCTAATTAAAAGGCACAGAAGGCATTGATCCAACTTCTAATGTTCGAATGAAATCGAAAGAGTTTGACACGCATACCGTGTAGAGGTTTGGTCTCTTCTCTTTAAGTGCATCTTTGTACTGGATAATGGCTTTCATGTGTGGCAGCTTGTCCTGAACCTGAAGTAAAAAGAGGAATAAACTGATTAAGGTTAAAAAAAGGATGAAGGTATCCCTGATGTATTGATGAATCTAAAGCTAATCTAAAGCTCTCCATCCTCTGTGTTTACCTGTAGGATCTTCTGTAGCTGTTTGTGGTTCTCCACCACGATAATGTTGGCCTTGCAGTTCTCTGCTAAGTACTGGCACGCCTCTGGGGAGTTGGTGGTGTAGATACCCACTGCAAACCCACTGGCAACACAAGACAACAGTGAGTCATATTGATTCATGGTCCATAAAACTCAAGATTCCTTTCCCACAGACAGGTTTGGCCACTCTGCTAGGTAAGTATGTATTTCATAAAGTTATGCTCATCATGAAAGAACAATCCAAGAACAGTCTGTACTAGGTGTGTTACGGTTCACCAAACCTGAGGTTTGGTATATATATTGCATTAAAAAATATAAGTAAAATGCCATTCACAATGTACCTTGCATTGTCTGTTGTTTACCGGATTGTCACGACTCTGATGCTACGTTTGTAACTATATGGGAGGTGGGAATTTACTAGTTGTGACGTCGTAAATACCAGTTGGATGCATTCATGGGATTTGAACTTGTCGAGAAATGCAGAGTGGCTAATTTCCAACAAGCAGTGTCAACCGTAAACTAAAAGTACAGCCATCATGCTTGTAAACAAATTATAGAGTGTTCAAAACGTTGCGTTTAACTGCCGAAAAATCTGTTAGAGGGGCCATTTCCTTAGTAGGTGACAGAGGTCACCATGTGAGAAGTGAGTGCTCAAGATGATAGACTAGTTTCCCCACTTTGAGGGCCGTTCAAGTGGATTTTTCACAGTCGTATGTCTTAACTTCCCACTTGGTTACGATGGCACCATGACACTGCCTTCAGTGCCAAATGCATATGTGCGACTCTCAAAAGGCGGTGTGTCACACGGGACATATCCAATTCTGAGGTAATGTGATGGGCCATCACGGTTAAGTAAGCGCAACAGGGTGCATTGGACAATTCATTGGAAACTTCTGAATATTTGCTGAAATGGGTGCAAGAGGGAAGTTAGTAACATGTGTTTCAGTCTTGCGCCGGTATACTGGGTTGATGTTGGCGTAAATGTGTAAACATATGAGGCGTTGGCAGCTGCATTATTCTCATTGAGTGCGGCAACATTTATCGCAGCTGTCTAAGGCACTGAGGTGTCATTTACAGTCCCTGGTTCGAATCCAGGCTGTATCAGATCCGGCCGTGATTGGGAGTCCCATAGGGCGGTGCACAATTGGCCCAGCGTCGTCCGGGTTTGGCTGTCATTGTAAATAAGAATTTGTTCTTAACAGACTTGCCAAGTTAAATAAAGGATAAATAAAAAAATCCACAACTGACCATTGTCGTTGTAATCTACCAATAAGCAAAAATGTTCCCAAACTGGAGATTTAAACGATGATACATTATCCTCCAATTCTGGTATATTAAGCCCACCACGCCATCGTGCAGAACTACACTGAACAAAAACGCAACAAGTATTGGTTCCATGTTTCATAATCTGAAATAAAATTTCCTTCTCTAAAATGTTGTGCACGAATTTGTTTAAATCCTTGTTAGTGAGCATTTATTCTTAGCCAAAATAATCCATCCACATGACTGGTGTGGCATATCAAGAAGCAGATTAAACAGCATAATCATTACACAAGTGTACCATGGGCGGGGAAAAATAAAGGCCACGAAAATCTGCCATTTTGTCAACACAATGCCACAGATGTCTCAAGTTAAGGGAGCACGCAATTGGCATGCTGACTGTCCACCAGAGCTGTTGCCAGGGAATGTAATGTTAATTTCTCTACCATAATCCGCCTCTGTCATTTTAGAGAATTTGGCAGCATGTCCAACCGGCCTCACAACCACAGATGACTTGTATGGCGTTGTGTGGGCAAGCGGTTTGCTGATGTCAACGGTGGCGGTGGGGATATGGTATGGGAAGGCATAAGCTATGGGACCATGAACACAATTGCATTTTATCGATGGCAATTTGAATGCAGAGATACCCTGATGAGATCCTGAGGCCCATCGTGAGTCCCAATTTAAAAAAAAAAAAGGTATGTGACCAACAGATGCATATCTGTATTCCCAGTCATGTGAAATGATCGATTAGGGCCCAATTCATTTATTTCAATTGACTGATTTCCTTATATGAACTGTAACAAGTAAAATCTAAGAAATTGTTTCATGTTGCGTTTATATTTTTGCTGTTCAGTACAGTTCCCAGCTGCAGTGAAAAGGCACCACAGCAAGTGTTTATTGCGCTGTCCGTGCTTAAGCTGCAACATGTCAGCCATTTACTTAGTTTTTGACTTAAATGTTTTTGATTTAAAAAATCCCTAATTTGTTTAGGAAAAACATTCCCTATTCCCTCAACCCCTACATGTATAATAATCACATAAATAAATTAGTTTATAACAAATTACGAACACAGTAACAGCAAAATGCATCAGTGCACTTTTGATGTCAAAAAGAAGCGCAAAACAGGCAAATGTTTGCTGGTTTCTCAGGAGGGAAAGGGGAAGTCAGATATGTGGAAGACATTTGACTTAGTTGTGGAAAACTATGGAGGTCAAGAAAAAGGAGCAAGCGTTGCGTGACTATTATGGTGTGCCAAACAGATCCCGTTCAATTACAATCTTTTTTTCTGACCACTTGGAACAATGTACACACTAAATAAACATACCTGAGTGTCTGTTCTAACGAAAGAAAAAGCCTTTATTACAGCAGACTAAAATCAGTTGCATTAATTTGTGAATTGCCGTTTATTTATTGTTTAGACTAATTATTCAATTTAAAACGAAAATTATTTATATATGCTACTGTATCAATCATAGGCCTAAGTTAACGGCATTAAGACTAAATGGGACGCGCTCTTAGGCCTACAGCTCGATGCTGGTTATAAACTCTTCAAAAAAGAAACGTCCTCACTGTCAACTGCGTTTACTTTCAGCAAACTTAACATGTGTATAAATATTTGTATGAACATAAGATGCAACAACAGACAAACTGAACAAGTTCCACAGACATGTGACTAACATAAATGGAATAATGTGTCACTGAACAAAGGGAGATGGGGTCAAAATCAAAAGTCAGTATCTGGTGTGGCCACCAGCTGCATAAAGTACTGCAGTGCATCTCCTCCTCATGGACTGCACCAGATTTGCCAGTTCTTGCTGTGAGATGTTACCCCACTCTTCCATCAAATATATATAATATAATAATATATGCCATTTAGCAGACGCTTTTATCCAAAGCGACTTACAGTCATGTGTGCATACAATCAAGGCACCTGTAAGTTCCCAGACATTTCTGGGGGGGAATGGCCCTAGATCCAACAGGTCTGAGCCTGCAGGAACAGTACCACATGAGGGAGTATGTCTTCCCTGTAACGCACAGCGGTAAGATTGCATGCAATGACAACAAGCTCAGTCCGATGATGCTGTGACACCGCCCCAGACCATGATGGACCCTCCACCTCCAAATCAATCCCCCTCCAGAGTACAGGCCTCGATGTAACGCTCATTCCTTTGACGATAAACGCAAATCCGACCATCAACCCTGGTGAGACAAAACCACGACTCGTCAAAGATCACTTTCTGGTCCAGCAATGGTGAGTTTGTGCCCATACGCGATGTCTGGTGAGGACCTGCCTTTTACAACAAGCCCTCAATCCAGCCTCTCTCAGCCTATTGCGGACAGTCTGAGCACTGATTGAGGGATTGTGCATTCCTGGTGTAACTCGGGCAGTTGTTGCCATCCTGTTCCTGTCCCGCAGGTGCGATGTTCAGATGTACCGATCCTGTGCAGGTGTTACACATGGTCTGCCACTGCGAGGACAATCAGCCTGTACTTGTCGCGCAGGTGTGATGTTTGGAAGTATGCTTGGGGTCATTGTCCATTTGGAAGACCCATTTGCGACCAAGCTTTAACTTCCTGACTGATGTCTTGAGATGTTGCTTCAATATATCCACATTATTTTCCCGCCTTATGATGCCATCTATTTTGTAAAGTGCACCAGTCCCTCCTGCAGCAAAGCACCCCCACAACATGATGCTGCCACCCCCATGCTTCACGGTTGGGATGGTGTCCTTAGGCTTGCAAGCCTCCCCCTTTTCCTTCAAACATAACGATGGTCATTATGGCCAAATAGTTCTATTTTTGTTTCAGGAGACCAGAGGACATTTCTCCAAAAGTACAATCTTCGTCCCCATGTGCAGTTCCAAACCATAGTCTGGCTTTAGTTATGGAAGTTTTGGAGCAGTGGCTTCTTCCTTGCTGAGCGACCTTTCAGGTTATGTCGATATAGGACTCGTTTTACTGTGGATATAGATACTTTTGTACCCGTTTCCTCCAGCATCTTCACAAGGTCCTTTGCTGCTGTTCTGGGATTGATATGCACTTTTCTCACCAAAGTACGTTCATCTCTCGGAGACAGAACGCGTCTCCTTCCTGAGCGGTATGACGGCTGTGTGGTCCCATGGTGCTTATACTTGCGTACTATCGTTTGTACAGATGAACGTGGTACCTTCAAGAGTTTGGAAATTGCTCCTAATAAATAACTAGACATGGAGGTCTACAATTTTTCTTCTTCTGAGGTCTTGGCTGATTTCTTTTGATTTTCCCATGATGTCAAGCAAAGAGGCACTGAATTTAAAGGTAGGCCTTGAAATACATCCACAGGTACACCTCCAAATGACTCAAATGATGTCAATTAGCCTATCAGAAGCTTCTAAAGCCGTGACATAATTTCCTGGAATTTTCCATGCTGTTTAAAGGCAGTCAATTTAGAGTATGTTAACTTCTGACCCACTGGAATTGTGATAGATTATTTAACTTATAATTGAATAAACAATTGTTGGAAAAAGTACTTGTGTCATGCAAAGTAGATGTTCCCAAACTATAGTTTTGGCAAGTCGGTTAGGACAAGAAATTTGTGGAGTGGTTGTAAAAGGAGTTAATGACACCAAACTAAGTGTATGTAAACTTCCGACTTCAACTGTATATACACACACTACTATTAAGCGTTTTAAATATTTCTCTATTTTCTATCTCTTTCTATCAATGGGAAGGTCCCGTAAGTAAGCATTTCACCGATAGTCCATACATGTTTACGAAGCATGTGATGAAGAACATTGGATTTGATTTTGATCTCAGGTCTTTGGCTATAGTCCCATAAGTCACTTAGCTACACAAAATAGCCTGGGCTACAGTAGATCAGTGAGAAGGGAACATTCTGTACATCACACCCTAACATGACAGGGAGCGTGTCAGACCCCCTAGTGAACAGAAGTGTAGAGACTCACCCAGCCATAATGGCAGCAATGTCAGAGATGAACCACTCAGCAGAGTTGAAGCCCAGAATGCCAACCCCATGGTAGCGCTCCAAGCCAAGCTGTGGACACAAACACAGAATGAGAAAAAGACCTACTCATAGATCTCAAATTGCCACCTAATGAGGAACATAACAGATACAATACAATGCCTGTTAATATTCATTTTTCTATGGATAAGAGTTAAGATAAAGGGGAAGGTGAAGCAAAGCCAAATAAAGACTACAGAGGGTCTTTTATAACAGGAGTAGTAATAAAATACACCATCGTGATACTTCCACAAGAAATGTACAGCTGCTTGCCTATGTGGCAATGCAGAGTAGCACGACTCTCCCCCTCCAAGTAGGAGGCAGTCAGGTTCAGGTGTGGGTATGTGTGGCTTCCCCTGGGCCTGAGCCAGTCCTAATCCTCACTCGTGTATAATGTGGAGTTTCACAATAAGTAACATGGGCTGGGACGATAAACCGAAAATTATCGACACCGACCACTTATCGCAGGCATTTCGCTGATATCATTCACCACGATAAGTAGCCTATACTGGAGAAATGTGAATTTTGAAATAAAATAGGTGATTGATGTTTGCAGCCATCAATTGTCCCATTAACAAACTAGTAGTAGTTTAAAGGATAATAAAAAAAATATATGGTAGGGCACATAATAAACATATCGTTCTATTAATCTTTACCTCATTAATTCAGGTAATTTATCGTTATGGATTTTTGTCCATATCGCCCCACTCGTGTGGCCTGCATCTAGATGTTGCCCCCAGCAGCACACTGCCTCTACCTCCCACATTTCATCTCACCCCACGCATGCTGGTGACAGTGACGCAATCACCACGAGGTTAAAACACACACTGATCTGAAGTTAGGATAGTGGACTATGATCAGTGAGAGGGGAAGTTATCAAAAGCCTCCTAAAAGGGCCCACATCCTCCAAAGTGGTTCTCTTGCTTTGGCTTCATATTTAGTTTGAGGATACATTGTTGCCTTGCCAAAATAACTTGTTCTCATACTTTGATTCACTTTAGGAACTGATGTTTATAAGCCTTTATTGTGACTGGAAATCTAGGAGACACTTAATAAATAAAATGTTAATAAAATAAAATGAAATAAAATGTTTTATAATAATACTTTACAGCTCTTATCAGTGTGGAACCCTCAACTCCTACCATTATCTTACCGTATTCTATTGCAACTTTGTTCTGACATCCACATTTACAGCAGTAATGCAGTAAAGTGTCAGTTATGTACAGTTGGTCTGTGTGTTTAGTCTCACCTTGAGGAAGCTCTTGGCAGCGGTGCGGCAAGCCTGGTAGTACTCCTGGTAGTTCATGGTCTTCATCTGTTCTCCCTCCTTCCAGCCCAGGGCGGTGTAGCTGCCAAACCTCTCCACTGCAGTTTTAAACATCTGGTCTACAGTGACTGGGGGCTCAGCTGCAAAGCCCGACTCCCCCATCCGCAGATTCACCTCTCCGTCACCCCTGGACGTCCACCGCTCTGGCTCAGCCATCGCCAGGGACAGGGAATCTGGTCGCTGGGCACTCACTGACGGAGAGACGAGAGGGGTTTAGTTTTTTTTAACCAAAGAAAATCAACTGAGAAGGCGAATGAAAGGCGTGTTTGATTTGAGCGCATTGTCTAGACTCACGTTTGATTGCACCTCAGAAAAGCGGGACATTTCCCTTTCCGAACTGTTTAGTTATGTTGATGGGCAATGATCCATCCAATTTCTTCCGACACTGAGCAAATTTCAGGTCTGCTGAATGCAAACTTTAGATGTGAAAATTCTGAGCAACTTCTGGCACATGTTTACAGTGAACAGGCTGTACCGACTAAGTTAATTTTAACAGTGGCAAAGTAGGCTACCGTGGCTATTTGATCATAATGTAGGCATTTAAAAAAATGCAGGGCTCGACGTGAACCTAGCCACTCAGATACGGTGGTGATAGACAATGTATTGTGTTGGATGCAAGAAACTACTTTACAAAATAAAATGCATTATTACCAAGATGCAGACAAAAAAAATGTGCTACCCCCTGCAATTGGCAGCTTATTCAAGCCTTTCCCAAAATAAAACACTGCCCCATTTTAAGACATAAAAGCTGTTCACCTGACTCACTTTTCAAAGATTGCTAGAAAATGTACACGTTGTGAGCACTCGCAGCTTAGAGAGAACATTGGTGATGGGCATAAATGCCCAGTCTGCACACGCAGGCAAATCAATCTGTCAAACGGCTCCCAAACCCTATGAGGAAGTCCAACCAATCACTTTGAATGGCGTGCCAGCTGCTTACACAGACAATCACAGAAATTAGCTTTAGGGATATGAGGGAGGCTGCTCTGACTTCTGGTCTTAAATCCCAGTAGCAGTTTGTCCTCGTGTTCCCTCCACTGTTGGTGGAGGGAACACGAGGACTGCTGCAGTGTTGGTGGAGAGCCAGAGGCAGTGGGTTGTGCTGACCCTGGCCTGGTCCCCAGTTTCTGCCAGTAAAAAAAAAAAAAAAAAAAAAAAAACACACACACACACACACACACACACCAGGTCCAGTATGAAATCTGCCAAACACCAGACAAAACAAAAGAGGGCCAGACAGGGGATCCCAATAGCAGCCCACAATGAGAGCTCCCACTAGTAGGGACTAACAGGGCAGGAGACTGAACTGTGAACCTCTCAGAGCTAGTTAAATGGTCCTGTTCAATAGTTAATTCTGTAAAAAAAATGTTATAGTCGGTTATTTTTTAAATGGGGGCCCATTAGCCAGAAACCCGAGCCTCTGCAGAGTCCTCAACGGATATTCCGGTTTTCAGGGGAAATGGCCTCGTCATGAGACTTCCGCTTTTGGATATTAACAAGATGACGCGCCATCTCAACTCCTCCTCCACATTTACTGGTTTGGTTGAACATTGCAGAAGAGAACATTGACAGTTCTCTTCTTGTATGGGATCTACACTTAACAAAAATATAAACAAAACATGTAAAGTGTTGGTCCAATGTTTCATGAGCTGAAATAAATCCCAGAAATGTTCCATACCCACAAGCTTATTTCTCAAATTTTGTGAACAAATTTCTTTACATCCCTGTTAGTGATCACTTATCCTTTGGCAAGATAATCCATCCACATGACAGGTGTGGCATCTCAAGAAGCTCAAAACAGCATGATCCTTACACATGTACACCTTGTGCTGGGGACAATAAAAAGGCCACTAAAATAAGCAGTTTTGCCACAACGCCACAGACGTCTGGAGGAAGCGTGCAATTGGCATGCTGACTGCAGGAATGTCCATTAGAGCTGTTGCCAAAGAACTGAATGTTAATTTCTCTACTATAAATCGGCCTCCAAAGTGGTTTTAGAGAATTTGGCAGCACATCCAACCGGTCTCACAACCGCAGACCACATGTATGGTGTCGTGTGGGCGAGAGTTTTCCTGACGTCTTTCGTTGTGAACAGAGTGCCCCATGGTGGAGGTGGGGTTATGGTATGGGCAGGCATAAGCTACAGACAACTAACTTCATTGCATTTTATTGATGGCATTTTGAGTGCACAGATACCATTAGATCCTGAGGCCCATTGTTGTGCAATTCATCTGCCGCCATTGCCTCATGTGTTCAGCATGACAATGCACGGCTCCATGTCGTAAGGACCTGTACACAATTCCTGGAATGCCATGCTTACTCAGACATGTCCCTCATTGTGCATGTTTGGGATGCTCTGGATCGACATGTACACTACCATTCAAAAACTTTGGGGTCACCTAGGAATGTCCTTGTTTTTGAAAGAAAAGCAAATATATGTCCATAAAAATGACATCAAATGTATCAAAAATAAAGTGTAGACATTGTTAAGGTTACCTACTATTGTAGCTGGAAATGGCTGCTTTTTAATGGAATATCTACATAGGAGTACAAAGGCCCATTATCAGCAACCATCACCTCCTGTGATCCAATGGCACATTGTGTTAGCCTTTTAAAATGATAAACTTGGAATAGCTAATTGATCATTAGAAAACCCTTTTGCAATTATGTTAGCACAGCTGAAAACTGTTTCTGATTAAAGAAGCACTAAAACTGTCTTTAGACTAGTTGAGTATCTGGAGCATCACATTTTATTAGTCACATGCGCCGAACACAACAGGTGTAGACCTTAGTGAAACACTTACTTACGAGCCACTAAACGACAGTGCAGTTAAAAAAACAAACAGAATAAGAGATAAAAGTAACAAGTGATTAAATAGGAGCATTTGTGGGTTCGATTACAGGCTCAGCTGGCCAGAAACAAATAACTTCCTTCTGAAACTCATCAGTCTATAATTGTTCTGAAAAATTAAGGCTATTCCATGCGAGAAATTGCCAAGAAACTGAAGATCTTTTACAAAGCTGTGTACTACCCCCTTCACAGAACAGCGCAAACTGGCCCTAACCAGAATAGAAAGAGTGGGAGGCCCGGGTGCACAACTGAGCAAGAGGACAAGTACATTAGTGTCTCGTTTGAGAAAGACGCCTCACAAGTCCTCAACTGGCAGCTTCATTAAAGAGTACCCGCAAGACACCAGTCTCAACATCAACAGTGAAGAGGCGACTCCAGCATACTGGCCTCCCAGGCAGAGTTGCAAAGAAAAAGCAATATCTCAGACTGGCCTACAAAAATACAAGATTGAGATGGGAAAAAGAACATTCGTGAGACGGATTTTTTTTAAATTAAGATAGAGTGCTTAACGCCATCCGTCAAGCATGGTGGTGGCAATGTGTTGGTCTGGGGGTGCTTTGGTGGTGGTAAAAGTGGGAGATTTGTACAGGGTAAAAGGGATCTTGAAGGAAGGCTATAACTCCATTTTGCAACGTCATACCCTGTGGATGGTGCTTAATTGGAGTCAATTTCCTCCTACAACAGGACAATGACCCAAAGCACAGCTACAAACTACACAATAACTATTTAGGGAAGAAGTAGTCAGCTGGTATTCGGTCTATAATGGAGTGGCCAGCACAGTCACCGGCTCTCAACCCTATGGTACGTAAGAAGTGCCCATCAAGTCAATCCAACTTGTGGGAGGTGCTTCAGGAAGCATGGGGTGAAATCTCTTCAGATTACCTCAATTTGACAACTAGAATGCAAAAGGTCTGCAAATGGAGGATTCTTTGACAAAAGCAAAGTTTGAAGGACAATTATTTCAATTAAAAAATCATTATCTTGTCAATGTCTTTTTTAATTGAAATAATTGTCCTTCAAACTTTGCTTTTGTCAAAGAATCCTCCATTTGCAGACCTTTTGCATTCTAGTTGTCAAATTGAGGTAATCTATATTTCCTATTCATTTTGCAACTAATTTCTTGTATGTTTTCATGGAAAACAAGGACATTTCTAAGTGACCTCACTTTTGAATGGTAGTGTTCTAGTTCCCGCCAACATCCAGCAACTTTGCACAACCATTGAAGAGTGGGACAACACACCACAGGTCACAATCAACAGCCTGATCAACTCTATGCGAAGAGCCTTTACCTTTATTTAACTAGGCAAGTCAGTTAAGAACAAATTCTTATTTTCAATGACTGCCTAGGAATTATGAAACAGTGGGTTAACTGCCTGTTCAGGGGCAGAACGACAGATTTGAACCCTGTCAGCTCGGTGATTTGAACTTGCAACCTTTCGGTTACTAGTCCAACGCTCTAACCATTAGGCTACCCTGCCACCCCATGATGCAAATGGTGGTCACACCAGATACTAACTGGTTCTGAGCCACAACCCTACATTTTTACGGTATCTGTGACCAACACATGCATATCTGTATTCCCAGTCATGGGAAATCCATTGATTAGGGACAAATTTATTTATTTCAATTGACTGATTTCCTTATATGAACTCTAAAATCTTTAAAATGGTTGCATTTATATTTTTGTCAGTATACATTACATGGCCAAAACACATCTCATTCCAAAATCATTGGACATTATTATGGCATTGGTCCCCCATTTGCTGCTAAAGCCTCCACTCTTCTGGGAAGGCTTTCCACTAGATGTTGGAACATAGCGGCAGGCATTTACTTCCATTCATGAGGTTGGGCACTGATGTTGGGTGATTAGGCCTTGCACGCAGTCGGCGGTCCAATTAATCCCAAAGGTGTTCGATGGGGTTGAGGTCAGGGCTCTGTGCAGGCCAGTCAAGTTCTTCCACTCCGATCTTGACAAACCATTTCTGTACGGACCTCACCTTGTCATGCTGAAACAGGAAAAGGCCTTCCTCAAACTGTTGCCAAGAAGTTGGAAGCACAGAATTGTCTAGAATATCATTGTATGCTATAGCGTTAATTTCCCTTCACTTCAAGTGACCTAGCCCAAACCATGAAAAACATCCCCAGACCATTATTGCTCCTCCACCAAACTTTACAGTTGGCACTATGTATTTGGGCAGGTAATGTTCTCCTGGCATCCACCAAACCCAGATTCGCCTGTTGGACTGCCAGATGGTGAAGCAGGATTTATAACTCCAGAGAACGCGTTTCCACTGCTCCAGAGTCCAATAGCAGCGAACTTTACACACTCCAGCCGACACTTGGCATTGCGCATGGTGATCTTAGGCTTGTGTTCGGCTGCTCTGCCATGTAGACCCATTTCATGAAGCTCCTGACGAAGAGTTATTGTGCTGACGTTAATTCCAGAGGCAGTTTGGAAATCAGTAGTGAGGAGTGTTGCAGAGGACAGATGATTTTTCCTCGCTACGCGCTTCAGCACTCAGCAATCGGAAAGATGGCATCCTATGACTGTACCACGTTGAAAGTCGGAGCGCTTCAGTAGGGGCCATTCTACTGCCAACGTTTGTCTATGGTGATTGCATGGCTGTGTGCTCGATTTTACGCAACTGTCAGCAACGGGTGTGGCTGAAATAGCTGAAACCAACTCATTTGAAGGGGTGTCCACATATATGAAACACTACATTGCATAAAGTAATTATTTTAAGCCTGCTACGCTAGGTTAGCCAGAGACAAACTATAGAGAGACTAAGCTATAACTCACCTACTACTATTAGTGTTTTGGTCTTAAGTCTTCCGGCTGAAATCCCACTACCGGGATCGATATGACAGACAGTGAAAGTGCAGGGCGCCAAATACAAACAGAAATCTCATCATTAAAATTCCTCAAACATACAAGTATTTTACACCATTTTAAAGATAAACTTGTTAATCCCACCAGTGTCCGATTTCAAAAAGGCTTTACGATGAAAGCACGCCAAATGATTATGTTAGGTCACAGAAAAAAACAAAGCCATTTTCCAGTCAATTAGAGGAGTCACAAAAAGCAGAGAGAAAATTAATCACTAAATGTTGATGATCTTCATCAGTTGACACCCATAGGACTTCTTGTTACACAATACATGTGTTTTGTTCTATAAAGTTCATATTTATATCCAAAAATCGCATTTTACATTGGCGTGTTATGTTCAGTGGTTCCAAAACATGTGGTGATTTTGCAGAGAGCCACATCAATTTACAGAAATACTCATAATAAACATTGATAAAAGATACAAGTGTTCTACATGGAATTATATACATGGAATTATAGATCCACTTCGCTTAACCTGTTTGGGATAGGGGGCAGCATTTTTACGTTCGGATGAAAAGCGTGCCAGGGTAAACTGCCTGCTACTCAGGCCCAGAAGCGAAGATATGGAAACTATATTTATTAGGTGTACTCTGGCATTTAGAAAACCCCATCCTGAAGGTATTCACAAATTTCAAATGAATAAATAAATTCACATTTCAAAGTGTTGAGATTTGACAGTTGGTCAGTAAACACTGTTGCTCTTAAATCAGTGGGGCTTCCTCTTCCTCTACTTGCGTGGCTATTGACTAAAGAAGTATTTGGTCATAAACAGTCCCCACTGAACTCCAAGAAGGTTCCACCCACAGCTTTGTGCTGTTGACCGTAGACAACACAGTGCTCTATGGTCAGCCTAACACCAGGCCACATGATCCTAAACTTCTCTGTTGCTATTTCTTCTTTGAAAGGCTTCAAAATATTGGCAGGGATTATCTATAGTTCCAGTCTTGTCATGACCTTTCAATTGTTTAAAAAAAATTAAAACCCCTTATGGCTGGGGGGGGGGGCAGTATTGAGTAGCTTGGATGAATAAGGTGTAAACTGCCTGCTAACTCAGGCCCAGAAGCGAAGATATGCATATTATTAGTAGATTTGGATAGAAAACACTGAAGTTTCTAAAACTGTTTGAATGATGTCTGTGAGTATATCAGAACTCATATGGCAGGCAAAAACCTGAGAAAAATCCAACCAGGAAGTGGGAAATCTAAGGTTTGTAGTTTTTCAACTCATTGCCTATCGAATATACAATGTCTATGGTTGTCATATTGCACTTCCTATGGCTTCCACTAGATGTCAACAGTCTTTAGAACGTTGTTCGAGGCTTCTACTGTGAATTGGGGGCGAATGAGAGCTGAATCAACCAGAGGCCTGCCAGAGTGCCATGAGCTGATCGCGCGCACACGTTAGAGCGACCTGCGTTCCATTGCAATTCTAAAGACAAAGGAATTCTCTGGTTGGAACATTATTGAAGATTTGTTAAAAACATCCTAAAGATTGATTCTATACATCGTTTGACATGTTTCTACGAACTGTAATATAATTCTGGACTTTGTCTGAACCTTCACCTGTACTTGCCCGTGCCTCGTGAGTTTGGATTTGTTTACCAAACTGGCTAACAAAAAGGAGGTATTTGGACAAATGGACTTTATCGAACAAAACAAAAATGTATTCTGGAACTGGGATTCCTGGGAGTGCATTCTGATGAAGATCGTCAAAGGTAAGTGAATATTTATAACGCTATTTCTGACTCTACAACATGGCGGGTATCTGCATGGCTTGTTTATGCGTCTGAGCGCTGTACTCAGATTATTGCATGGTTTGCTTTTTCCGTAAAGCTTTTTTGAAATCTGACAGTGGTTGCATTAAGGAGAAGTATATCTATAATTCTGTGCACAATAGTTGTCTTTTAATGTTTATTATAAGTATTTCTGTAAATTGATGTGGCTCTCTGAAAAATTAGTTTGATGTTTTCGAGACAACATTACTGACCATAAAGCGCCAATGTAAACAGATTTTTGGATATAAATATGAACTTTATCGAACAAAACACACATGTATTGTGTAACATTAAGTCCTATGAGCGCCATCTGATGAAGATCAAAGGTTAGTGATTAATTTTCTCTATTTCTGCTTTTTGTGACTCCTCTCTTTGGCTGGAATATGGCTGTGTGTGTTTGTGACTAGGCGCTGACCTAACAATCATATGGTGTACTTTCACTGTAGTCTTTTTAAAAATCGGACACGATGGGTAGATTAACAAGAAGTTAAGCTTTAATTTGGTGTATTGCACTTGTGAATGTATGAAAGTTACATATTTCAAAAAATATATTTTTGAATTTCGCTCTCTGCTTTTTCAGCGGAATGTTGTCAAGGGGTTCCCATAAGAAGTTAATGCAACCGGTTTGTCAGATTTCAAAAAAGCTTATGGAAAAAAGCACACCATGCAATAATCTGAGTACAGCGCTCAAACACAAAAACAAGCCATACAGATACCTGCCATGTTGTGGAGTCAACAGATGTCAGAAATAGCACTATAAATATTCACTAGTCGTGCTATACATTCACAGACAACACAAAGATTCCTTGATGCCCTTCCAGACTCCCTCTGCCTACCCAAGGACGTCAGAGGACAAAAATCATTAACCACCTAACTGAGGAAATCAATTTAACCTTGCGCAATACCCTACATGCAGTTGCACCCCTAAAAACTAAAAACATTTCTCATAAGAAACTAGCTCCCTGGTAAACAGAAAATACCCGAGCTTCCAGAAAATTGTAACGGAAATGGCGCCACACCAAACTGGAAGTCTTCCGACTAGCTTGGAAAGACCGTACCGTATCGAAGAGCCCTCACTGCTGCTCGATCATCCTATTCTTCCAACTTAATTGAGGAAAATAAGAACAATCAACATTTATTTTTGATTCTGTCGCAAAGCTAACTAAAAAGCAGCATTCCCCAAGTGAGGATGGCTTTCACTTCAGCAGTAATAAATTCATGAACTTCTTTGAGGAAAAGAGCATCAAGCAAATTACAGACTCTTCTTTAAATCTGCGTATTCCTCCAAAGCTCAGTTGTCCTGAGTCTGCACAACTCTGCCAGGACCTAGGATCAAGAGAGACACTCAAGTCTTTTAGTACTATATCTCTTGACACAATGATGAAAATAATCATGGCCTCTAAACCTTCAAGCTGCATACTGGACCCTATTACAACTAAACTACCGAAAGAGCTGCTTCCTGTGCTTGGCCCTCCTATGTTGAACATAATAAACATAATAAACTTCCATTCCTCTCAAAACTTTTAGAAAAAGCTGTTGCGCAGCAACTCACTGCCTTCAGTCTGGTTTTAGACCCCATCATAGCACTGACACTGCACTTGTGAAGGTGGTAAATTACCCTTTTAATGGCATCAGACCGGGGCTTTGCATCTGTCCTGGTGCTCCCAGGCCTTAGTGCTTTTGATACCATCGATCACCACATTCTTTTGGAGAAATTGGAAACCCAAATTGGTCTACACGGACAAGTTCTGGCCTGGTTTAGATCTTATCTGTCGGAAAGATACCAGTTTGTCTGAATGGTTTGTCCTCTGACAAATCAACTGTACATTTCGGTGTTCCTCAAGGTTCCGTTTTAGGACCACTATTGTTTTCACTATATATTTTACCTCTTGGGGATGTCATTTGAAAACAATGTTAACTTTCACTGCTACGCAGATGACACACAGCTGTACATTTCAATGAAACATGGTGATGCCCCAAAAGTTCTCGCTAGAAGCCTGTGTTTCAGACATAAGGAAGTGGATGGCTGCAAACTTTCTACTTTTAAACTTGGACAAAACAGACATGCTTGTTCTAGGTCCCAAGAAACAAAGATCTTCTGTTGAATCTGACAATTAATCTTGATGGTTGTACAGTCGTCTCAAATAAAATTGAAGGACCTCGGCGTTACTCTGGACCCTGATCTCTCTTTTGACGAACATATCAAGACTGTTTCAAGGACAGCTTTTTTCCATCTACTCAACATTGCAAAAATCAGAAACTCTGTCCAAAAATGCAGAAAAATTAATCCATGCTTTTGTTACTTTAGGTTAGACTACTGCAATGCTCTACTTTCCGGCTACCCGGATAAAGCACTAAATATTCTTCTGTAGCTCAGTTGGTAGAGCATGGCGCTTGTAACGCCAGGGTAGTGGGTTCGATTCCCGGGACCACCCATACGTAGAATGTATGCACACATGACTGTAAGTCGCTTTGGATAAAAGCGTCTGCTAAATGGCGTATTCTTTTTTATTCTAAACTTCAGTTAATGCTAAATACGGCTGCCAGAATCCTGACTAGAACAAAAAAATGAGATCATATTACTCCAGTGCTAGCCTCCCTACACTTAAGGCAAGGGCTGATTTCAAGGTTTTACTGCTAACCTACAAAGCATTACATGGGCTTGCTCCTATCCATCTCTCTGATTTGGTCCTGCTGTACATACCTACACGTACGCTACGGTCACAAGATGCAGGCCTCCTAATTGTCCCTAGAATTTCTAAGCAAACAGCTGGAGGCAGGGCTTTCTCCTATACAGCTCCATTTTTATGGAATGGTCTGCCTACCCATGTGAGAGACGCAGACTCGGTCTCAATCTTTAATTCTTTACTGAAGAGGGTCATCTCTTCAGTGGGTCATATGATTGAGTGTAGTCTGGCCCAGGAGTATGAAGGTGAACGGAAAGGCTCTGGAGTAACGAACCGCCCTTGCCGTCTCTGATGGCCGGTTCCCCTCGTTCCACTGGGATTCTCTGCCTCAAACCCTATTACAGGGGCTGAGTCACTGGCTTACTGGTGCTCTTTCATGCCGTCCCTAGAAGGGGTGCGTCACTTGGGTGGGTTGAGTCACTGATGTGATCTTCCTGTCTGGGTTGGCACCCCCCCTTGGGTTGTGCCGTGACAGAGATCTTTGTGGGCTATACTCGGCCTTGTCTCAGGATGGTAAGTTGGTGGTTGAAGATATCCCTCTAGTGGTGTGGGGGCTGTGCTTTGGCAAAGTGGGTGGGGTTATATCCTTCCTGTTTGGCCTTGTCCGGGGGTATCATCGGATGGGGCCACAGTGTCTCCTGACCCCTCCTGTCTCAGCCTAAAGTATTTATGCTGCAGTAGTTTGTGTCGGGGGGGCTAGGGTCAGTTTGCTATATCTGGAGTACTTCTGTCTTATCTGGTGTCTTGTGTGAATTTAAGTATGCTCTCTCTAATTCTCTCTCGGAGGACCTGAGCCCTCGGACCATGCCTCAGGACTACCTGGCATGATGACTCCTTGCTGTCCCCAGTCGACCTGGCCGTGCTGCTGCTCCAGTTTCAACTGTTCTGCCAGCGGCTATGGAATCCTGACCTGTTCACCGGACGTGCTACCTGTCCCAGACCTGCAGTTTTCAACTCTCTAGAGACAGCAGAAGTGGTAGAGATACTCTTAATGATCGGCTATGAAAAGCAAACTGACATTTACTCCTGAGGTGCTGACTTGCTGGTATATTATGCATGGTATACCATGCTGGTCATTTATGAACATTTGAACATCTTGGCCATGTTCTGTTATAATCTCCAACAGTCACAGCCAGAAGGGGACTGGCCACCCCTCATAGCCTGGCTCCTCTAGGTTTCTTCCTAGGTTTTGGCCTTTCCTAACCACCGTGCATCTACATCTGCATTGCTTGCTGTTTGGGGTTTGTTTTGTTTGATACAGTCTATCATTTATGTCCAAATACCTCGTTCTCGCATTTAGTTCACAAATCCAAATCATTGAGGCGCGATCACTAGGTCCAGACGAAAAGTCAAAAGGTTCCATTACAGTCCGTAGAAACATGTCAAACGAATGTATAGAATCAATCTTTAGGATGTTTTTAACATCAATCTTCAATAATGTTCCAACCGAAGAATTCCTTTGTCTTTAGAAATTAAAAGGAACGCAGCTACCTCTCACGGGAGCGCAAATGATCAGCTCATGGCGGACACCTGATTGAAAGAGCTCATTCCCTCCTTCATAGTAGACACCTTAACCACTTGCTCCTACCTGGCACGCAGGCGTCCCATCTAGAGCTCTGGAAATGCAAATGTGCTACGCTAAATGCTAATAGTATTAGTTAAAACTCAAACGTTCATTAAAATACACATGCAGGGTATTGAATTAAAGCTACACTCGTTGTGAATCCAGGCAACAAGTCAGATTTTTAAAATGCTTTTCGGCGAAAGCATGAGAAGCTATTATCTGATAGCATGTAACACCACAAAAGACCCGCAGGGGACGTAAACAAAATAATTAGCATATTCGGCGCTACACAAACCGCACAATAAAATATAAAACATTCATTACCTTTGACCATCTTTGTTGGCACTCCTAGATGTCCGATAATCACTATTGGGTCTTTTTTCCGATTAAAATCGGTCCATATATAGCCTAGATATCGTTCTATGTAGACTGTATGATAAATGAAAAAAAAAGAGCGTTTCATAACGTAACGTCATTTTTTTAAATTCAAAAAGTCGACGATAAACTTTAACAAAACACTTCGAAATACTTTTGTAATGCAACTTTAGGTATTAGTACACGTTAATAAGCGATAAAATTAATCAGGAGGCGATGTAACTTCTATAGGTGTCGTCTTGAAAAAAACATGACCGAGAGAGCTCGACCAACACATCCGGTCGGAGAACGGAGGGAAGGAGTTCCCTTGAACCGGTTAGACCAAGAATCAATTGCGAATCAAATGACAAGACTCTAGACAACGTGTGGTAGCTGTAGGCGCTGAAACCTCGGGTCTCATGTAATTCGGTTCACTTTGAACAATTCCTGGAAGCGGAGTCAATCACCACCTTCCGGAGACACCTGAAACCCCACCTCTTTAAGGAATACCTAGGATAGGATAAAGTAATCCTTCTCACCCCCCCCTTAAAAGATTTAGATGCACTATTGTAAAGTGGCTGTTCCACTGGATGTCATAAGGTGAATGCACCAAATTTGTAAGTCGCTCTGGATAAGAGCGTCTGCTAAATGACTTAAATGTAAATATTTATTTCCATTTTCAGTGATCAGGTTTTCCTGCACTATTCGATGAAACTCACGCTCTGTTAAAGTCACAGCCGTGATTTAACCAGTTTTAGAAACGTCAGAGTGTTTGCTATCCACACATACTAATAATATGCATATACTATATTCCTGGCATGAGTAGCAGGGCGCTGAAATGTTGCGCGATTTTTAACAGAATGTTCGAAAAAGTAGAGGGTCGACTTAACAGGTTAAACAAGGTTCTAAATTACTGTTGATATCTAGTGGAAGCCTTAGGAAGTGCATTATGACAATGAGTTAAACTACAATCCTCAGATTTCCCACTTCCTGGTTGGATTTTTTCTCAGGTTTTTGCCTGCCATACGAGTTCTGTTATACCCACAGACATCATTCAACCAGTTTTAGAAACTTCAGTGGTTTCTATCCAAATCTACTAATATGCATATCTTCACTTCTGGGCCTGAGTAGCAGGCAGTTTACTCCAGGCACCGTATCCAAGCTACTCAATACTGCCCCCCAGCCATAAGAGGTTTTAATAAAAACAATTGAAAGGTCACCATGACAAGACAAACTATAGATAATCCCTGCCAATATTTTGAAGCCTTTCAAAGAAGTATAAAACTGAAATAGCAACAGAGAAGCGTAGGATCATGTGGCCTGGTGTTAGGCTTCATACTTAAGGCATTAGGAATGTTGATGACTGAATGTTCTTGGCCAGAAACAGGAAAGGGAAGTTTGGGACCCAACTTCCCTTTGGCCCATTTCCTCAAAATTCAAAAAGGGGACAATTCATTTGGTCAACCTCAAAATCAATGTACAAGAGTGTGTGTGAACCAGTTTGTGTAGGCGCTAACAGTTGTAAGCCAGTTTCCTACATTTATTTGTGCCCTTTCTAAAATGTTCTCCTTGTGATGTTTGCCATGTAAATGTGTGTAATTAATATATATGCGCTCACCAGTCTCTGTGTGTGTGGGCTGTTCAGTAAGGATGTCTGTGAGTTTGTTGGTGAGCTCAGTGTTGGCCCCAATCTCCTCTTCCCGCTCACCGGCTGACTCCTCTGATGACTCACTGAGGGGAAAGAAGTTATAAATAATGTTAAGTGGATTCCCGGTCCTGTACTACTGTATTCCACTGTCATGTCTAAAGATGGAGGAAGCTTTTCAGTGTTAGAAGATAAAGAATCTAGCTGTGCTCGAATACCTACACTAACATACTGTATACTACATATTTTTAGTTCATTTTAGTATACTGGAAACGAATGGTATCCTTTCAGTTGAGCGTACTAGAGCGTCGCCTGTCTACCGGAAGTTGATGCTGTTGCTATGCAACCTCAAGTTTGTTTAACTTCTCTAGTGTAGGGGGCAGCATTTGGAATTTTGGATGAAAAGCGTGCCCAAATTAAACTGCCTTCTACTCAGGCCCCAAAGCTAAGATATGCATATAATGAGTAGATTTGGATAGAACACACAAAAGTTTCCAAAACTGTTAAAATAATGTCTGCGAGTATAACAAATTATTTGGAAGGTAAAAACCTGAGAAAAATCCACTCAGGAAGTTGGATTTTTTGTTGTTGTTGTAGTTTTCTATTCAATGCCATTACAGTATCCATTGATTTAGGACTCAAATTGCAGTTCCTATGCCTTCCACTAGATGTCAACAGTCTTTAGAAAACGAGTGAGTAAGAGCAGTCTGAATGAGTGACCCTGCCGGGTCACAGAGCTTTTTCATGCGCGCGACCGAGAGAGTGCCTTTCTTGTTTACCTTTAATATCGGCGACGTTATTGTCCGGTTGAAATATTATCGATTATTTAGGCTAAAAACAACCTGAGGATTGAATATAAACATCGTTTGACATGTTTCTATGAACTTTACGGATACAATTTGGATTTTCTTTGTTTGCCTGTTGCGACTGCGTTTGAGCCTGTGGATTACTTTAGAAAACGAGAACAAAACGGAGGTTTTCGGATATAAAGAGACTATCGAACAAAAGGAACATTTATTGAATAAATGAATGTCTTGAGTGCAATCATATGAAGATCAAAGGTAAGTGATTAATTTGATCTCCATTTCTGACTTGTGTAACTCTTCTACTTGGCTGGTTACTGTTTGTAATGATTTGTCTGCTGGGCTATGTTCTCAAATAATTCTAAGGTATGCTTTCAGCGTAAAGCATTTTTAAAATCTGACACCGTGGTTGGATTCACAAGAAGTTTATCTTTAAACACATGTAAAATAGTTGTATCTTTTCTGGATTTTTATAATGAGTATTTCTGTATTTGGCGCTCTGTAATCTCACTGGATGTTGGTCAGGTGGCACGCTAGCGTCCCACATACCCTAGAGAGGTTAACAAATTACTAGCTCAACATTTTACGATTTCGGGTGTGTTCGTAAATTCAATCTGGAGTGCAAGTGTGCTCTGGGCGTTCATTAATCCAGAGCATTGTCCATTTGAAAATTCAGAGCGTGACAAATGAGAATACCTCACTGACCATTTTACGTGCCATAGCAGAGCTGGATAGGCTGTTTTCATGTTATCCAGAGGGTTGGTGACTAACTGTGCTGCAGGCAACAATTTAATTACTCATTTTTTTGCAGATGTTTACTTACACGGCCATATTCAACGGGTGTTGAGCGTTCATAAATTCATCAGTTATTCTTTGCGAGTGTGCTCTGAAATCAGAGTAAATACCTAAGTGGTATAGCCTTTGAATCGCACACCTAAGAATGATGTAAATAATCAAGTCAATCAACGTTGGGTAGTTAATATACTGCCTGGCAAGTTTGATGTATTAGTAGCCAACTAACATTAGGTGCATACTGCTGTAATGCTATGCGGTTGTCAGCCAACATAACACTTAACTTATTTGAAATTGTATTACATTTAAAAACATTTGAACTTCTTTGGGATAGGGGGCAGCATTTTCACTTTTGGATGAAAAGCGTGCCCAGAGTAAACTGCCTCCTACTCAGTCCCAGATGCTAATATATGCATATTATTAGTATTGGATCGAAAACACTAAAAATGTTTGAATGATGTCCGAGTATAACAGAACTCATATGGCAGGCAGAAACCTGATAATAAATCAAAACAGGAAGTGGGAAATCTGAAGTTTTAGTTTTTGAACTCAACTACCCCTCAACACAGTGGGATATTGGTTGTTGCACTTCCTAAGGCTTCCGCTAGATGTCAACAGTCTTTAGAATGTTGTTTGATGCTTCTACTATGAAGGGGGGCTGAATGAGAGGGGTCAGAGGTCTGCCAGCAGTCACGCGCATTTCACATGAGGTAGCTCTCGATCCACTGCTTTTCTACAGATAATGGAATTCTCCAGTTGGAACATTACATAACATTTATGATAAAAACATCCTAAAGATTGATTCCATACATAGTTTGATATGTTTCTACGACCAGTAATATAACTTTTTGGAATTTTCGTCCAACCTTTCCGCTGGATTTGCACGCGCGTTTCGATGTGTTTACCAAACGCCCTAACAAAAGGAGGTATATGAAAATAAATGACCTTTATCGAACAAATCAAACATTTGTGGAACTGGGATTCCTGGGAGTGCATTCTGATGAAGATAATCAAAGGTAAGTGAATATTTATAATGCTATTTCTGACTAATGTTGACTGCACAACATGGCAGATATTTATTTTGGCTGTTTTGGGCTCTGAGCGCCGTACTCAGATGATGCTTTTTCCGTAAAGTTTTTTTGAAATCTGACACAGTGGTTGCATTAGGGAGAAGTTTATCTAAAGTTCCATGCATAACACTTGAATTTTCATCAACATTTATAATGAGTATTTCTGTGAATTGATGTGGCTCTCTGCAAAATCACTGCATGTTTTGGAACTACTGAACATAACACGCCAATGTAAAATAAGATTTTTGGATACAAATATGAACTTCACTGAACAAAACATACATGTATTGTGTAACATGAGGTCCTACGAGTGTCATCTGATTTAATTTTCTCTCTATTTCTGCTCTTTGTGACTCCTCTCTTTAGCTGGAAAATGGATGGGTTTTTCAGTGACTTGGTCGTGACCTAACAATCGTTTGTGGTGCTTTCGCTGTAAATCATTTTTGAAATCAGACACTGTGGCTGGATTAACCTCTGCTCACCGAACCCGTTAGCGGGATTAAATTCGACAACATACGGTGATCGCTACATAAATAGTCAAACATTCATGAAAATACACGTCTCTCCCATATTTCGAAAGCCTCAAATTTTGCTAATCCAACTGCGTTGTCAGATTTAAAAAAGGATTTACTGCGAAAGAATACGATGCGATTATCTGAGGATAGAGTCCCATTAAAAAAAACTATTTCAACCAGTACAGGCGTAACAAAATCACAAACGGCAATAAAATAAACAGAGGAAGATCGTCAAAGGTAAACTGTTTGCAATCCCAATGCTAATTGTTACACAATGAATGGTCGGTCTTTTGTTTGATAAAATCCATTTTTATAGCCACGAAACATTTTGTGAACCGCTTGTGTCGTGAATTCCGTCTCATTCAATTTGACGAGACATTCGACGTAAATACACGTGACTTTTCCAGTCATGTTTGGTTTCATTGCAATCAACTGGTTTGTTTGTAACAACCAAACTTCATGGGTCATTTCGCGGGACGTATTGACTGAAAGAAACCGATTTGAAGAAAACAAGTAATGACATCATTGTGCACCTATGATATGACAGCTGTTTCGTTGATTGACTATTCTAACCCAATGACCACTGACAGTCTTGAAATCTAGCTGGGTAGATAGCCAATGAGCCGAGGTAAACGGCAATATGTAATGGTTGTGTTGGAAGACCAACCCATGTAGTACTCCGGCGTAAAGAAGTTCATTTGCCATTGAAGATTCATACTGGAAGGAGCGCATGTTACGCACAGCGCTTTTTTGGGTAAAACGCATCTTCAGCATATCAATCAGTATGGCGACTAAGTCAGGGAAAGCTAAATCTAAGTCGAGAGATATACAGAAGTACACACAATTTTAGAATAAATTGATCAGGAAAGTGAGAGATTGTTTGTTGGAGCTTTGATTCCCAAATGGAGGAATATTTTTTGAATGGAGAGGACATAGTTTTGGACTGGTAAGTTCTTCTCATGCTAATGCCATTGTTTGAAATTAATACTAAAATATTATTTGTGATTTTTAAATTTTTTAGTAGCAATATATAAGAATGTAATGAAATGTGTAAAGTACACGTTGGCTATACATTGTGGGTGGGGGTATATTTGTATGTATGTTTATGACCCATAGCCCATGTTTGTGTGTGTATATATATATAGATAGTGGATTAGAGGGAGCATGGCCGAGATGAGTGTGTGTGCCGCTCCACCCCACCTCACCCCCACATGAGGCTTTTCAGGGGAGGGCAGGCCCACAACAATGGCCAAAGTGAAATGGGAGAAAGTAGATACAGCTGGTCTGTTGTAATATAATAAAGACAGTAGATCTAGCTGAAATGTCAATATAAAATAGACAGATCTAGCAGGTCTATAATATTATATACAACTCTATATATATTTGTTTATTATACCTGTTGATACAGGACTCATATGTGAAAATATTCTAACTGAACATTTTATTTTACAGTAACGCTGACTCCGAATGGGAGCCCCCAATGCCAAGGTGTCCATCCTGCACAAGTGGTGTTCATCTGCCCAAATGTATTTCTGCAGGCATGGATGTGCCTCAGGGCCAAAAGGGCACAGCATGGAGGCATCGCTGTGTTCTTTACAAAATTAAGTCCCCCATCACCTGCACTCCATGCTTGGTGACCCTCTGCTTTACAGCAGAAAGAGGACTGCTATGGCACCTGGCATCAGCAGCACAACATTGTGTAGAGGACTGAGGGTCTTCCAAATATTGAAAGTGTTATTTTGTAAATGTATATTTTTTTTTTCATGTTTTTTCTCAATTTTCTTTAGGGGGTGTGTTAGAATACTATTTTGGTATTTTGTATATAGTTATTCCATTAAAAATGTATAACGTCACCAATTTGGCCACATTTGGGCTACTTGTGTGGGACACCTACCTGGGTGACTCATTTTGGAAGTTATCATTCTGAAACTTTGCACAAGTACTGTTGCCCTCATGTTTTTCACTGAAATTGTCCCCATCATCCTATCTGAATGTTTGTTTTGTCTTCTTCATTTTAAAGTTGATGATACAACAATAAAAATAAACATATGTTTTTTTTCATTGTTTTATCTAAACCAGATCTATTGCGTTATATTCTCCTACATTCAATTCACATTTACACAAACTTCAGAGTGTTTTCTTTCAAATGAAACCAAGAATATGCATATCCTTGGTTCTGGGCCTGAGCTACAGGCAGTTAGATTTGGGTATGTCTTCAGGCGGAAATTGAAAAAAGTAGGGGGGAGGGGTAGCTGTGAGAGGTTAACGAGAATTTTATCTTTAAAATGGTGCCTAATACTTGTACGTTTGAGAAATTTGATTTACGAGATCTGTTGATTTGTATTTGGCGCCCTGCAATTTCATTGGCTGTTGGCAAGGGGTTCTCAAGTCAATCAATGTTGGGTAGTTAATATATTGCCTGGCAAGTTTGATGTATTAGTAGCCAACTAACGTTAGGTGCATACTGCTGTAATGCTATGCGGTTGTGAGCAAACATAAGTTACTTGTCATTTGAAAATGTATTACATTTAAACATTTTCTTTTTTCTTCTTCATCTGAAAAGTTATGAAGCCATGCCCATTTTTGGAAGAATTGCATTATGGGACCTAAAAGCACAGAAATCGTGTCCACTGCATGTATACGTCATATTTTGGTGAATTTAGTACGTCATCCGGGAACTTTTGGCATACTGACTATGACCAACAAGCATACTTTATACTCAATTCACATCACAAATAGTAGTCAGTGCAGTTAGAATGAGTATTTGAACACAGCATGGGTCTTGTTAACCTGTTGATCCTACCCCCTACTTTTTCGAACATTCTGTTAAAAATTGCGCAACATTTCAGCGCCCTGCTACTCATGCCAGGAAGATAGTATATGCATATGATTAGTATGTGTGGATAGACAACACTCAGATGTTTCTAAAACTGGTTAAATCACGGCTGTGACTATAACAGAACGTGCGTTTCATCGAAAAGCGCAGGAAAATCTGATCACTGAAAACTGGAAAATATATCAATGCGCCACTTGAATGTATTGTTGAATGGAAACCACATTACCTGGAGCGAGGTTGCAATACCTACAGCTTCCACACGATGTCAACAGTCTTGTCATTTGCCTAGGATTTGTTTCTTGGTCAAACAAACAAGAGACAGCCCATTTCTTCCGGTCTCCAACAGGATATTTTGGTTGAGATTTATCCGGACATCATTTCAAGACGTAGAGCTATAGAATATACATCGCCCCATGATCAATTTGATCGATTATTAACGTTTACTAATACCTAAAGTTGCATTACAAAAGTATTTAGAAGTGTTTTGTTAAAGTTTATCGTCAACTTTTTTAATTAAAAAAAATGACGTTGCGTTATAAAACGCTGTTTTTTTCCTTGATCACACAGTCTTCATAGATCGATATCTAGGCTATATATGGACCGATTTAATCGAGAAAAAAGACCCAATTGTGATGTTTATGGAACATCTAGGAGTGCCAACAAAGAAGATCGTCAAAGGTAATGAATGTTTTATATTTTATTTCTGCATTTTGTGTAGCGCCGACTATGCTAATTATTTTGTTTGTCTTTAGGGGTGTTGCATGCTATTAGATAATAGCTTCATGCTTTCGCCAAAAAGCATTTTAAAAATCTGACTTGTTGGCTGGATTCACAACGAGTGTAGCTTTAATTCAGTACCCTGCATGTGTGTTTTAATGAACGTTTGAGTTTTAACGAGTGCTATTAGCATTTAGCGTAGCGCATTTGCATTTCCATATGTCTAGATGGGACGCCTGCGTGTCGGGTGGAGGTAAGAGGTTAACTAACAGCAAATTGTTTCGAAACCAGTTTACAATGTTGACATGACAAAGTGTAAGGATTGTGCTGAATAAATATGTCTAAGAAGTCATTTGATGTGGGGGTGTTAAGATAGGAAACAATGACCTGCACCCTGTCACTATCAGATCGCATCATTCCCATGTGACGAGAGCCTTTCAATGAAGTCCAAACAAGAGTCACGCAATCAAACCAGATAATGGTTTCAGTCTAGGTACTTACTTGGCTATGAAATCCACAGCGACGTCATCCAGTGAGGCGACGCTGTCCCCGGTGCCGCAGGATGACTGCGGGTAGCTGACTTCCCTGGGGGGGTCCATGGCTGTGGACATGGCAGTAGGCTCACACACAGTCACTGCAAAGGGGGGAAATTTAGAAAGGGGACAGGGTAAGACACAGCATGACTCATTCACACATGACCCACACACAAATCTCAGGGACCCGAGTTTCCCCAGCTGTAAGCGTGAAGTTGTCAGGCTTCGAGAGTGTGACAAAATGAGCATTAGTCAGAGCAGGGGTTCCTAAACTTTCACTCAGGCCCCCCAACCAGCATTGGGGAACATCCCACACCCAGTCTATTTCTATGGACACAAGCACAGTTCATGACAAACTGTTCACACCCCGCTTGTTGGTTGAGAGAAATTTTGCAGATTTAAAGCTAATTTCCTGCAATTCTACACATTGTCATTTGGTGGAGCGAATTTTGCTGAAGGCATAAAGGCTTGCAGTCCTTTTTTTAAAATCTAGTGTTGCGCCGTTGGCGGTAGGTGCACTTGATTCAGAAGCTCGGCGCACCGGTAGACAAAGTGTTCCCATTTTGAACCATTTTATTTGTCTGAAAAGACAATTCTGCCTACCCAGCGGACCGGAAGATCTCTGGCTAAAATAGAGTACGCCTACTGCGCTGGCCAATCGTATAGCTCAAATCACCATGCCTACCTACAGCTTCCATGACCCCGGCCACAGCAAAGTTTGATACTAGCCTGTGTGAAATTTCTTAACTTTTAAAACCATGACAAGAGAGACTTTAAAATAATACAGCAAAGAGATGTTTATGAGTTTATGTCTAAGTTTAATTCAGTATTGTCAACACTATTCCAAAAGACGGTTCTCTGTACTTCCAATCGCGCTGCAGTTGCAATGAATGAGTAGCCAAGTGTATTGATAGTCCTGCGTTTTTATTATTATTAGCAGCTCATCATGTCTATTATAGAGGAATTTCACTTTCTCTGGTCATACCAACAACATACATTTTTTTCCCCCCAGAGGCAGATGCAGTGCGACTTGAGTTTCGCCATTCGGTCGAAGACTGTGTCCCCTCTCTGGTCAGCCTCACCAGAGGAAAGGAAGGAAAGAGCAGAGACCGTGAGAGATGGACCATCTCTGCTGCACTCTCTCTCCCTCTGCTGAGACTAATGCAATGTTCAAAACAACTGGAAACCCTGAAATGTCAGACTTCCGACTTTTGAACGGTCATCCAACTCGGAAACTTGGGCATCTTTCTAGAGCTCCGACTTTCTGACCTGAAGTCCACTGACTTCATAATTTGACTTAGATTTTGTCAAGAGTTCAGTTATTTTGAAAGTACCATGACCATTTTAATTTATGCTCAGCTATGCCTCGCAAGTGCCACACATTCTTGTTTATTTTGTTAACAAAGCTTGAGTTTTGAAATAGAACATGGTCTGAGAGGAACAATATTTGCATGCCAGGCATATAGCCAATATGCTGTGAAAAATAAAAATGTTTACATTAACCTGATTTAAGTCAAAACATGACTTTAAATATATTTGCGGTAGTTCTCTGCTTGTTTTTTTGAGTGCTAAAGAGATCTTAGGTCAGAAAAGGTTGGTGATCACTGCTTTAACATATGCAATGACTGACATGACAAGAGGAAAACTGATGACACAATTTGAAATTGTACCCTTGTGCAATTTTGCACGCGCCACAGTTTGGAAACCACTGCCTTAGAATAGAACCCGCTGTAGCATGTGACTGCCAAACGGCTCACAAGGCTCCCACCACCGTGCTGCGTGGATAAACATTACACAGGGTCTCAGAGTCATTACACTGCTTGGAGATCACTCAGAAAAGCTAAATAGTTTCACCAAATGCTTTTATGGACATCTTTTAACAGTATTTTACAACAGTAAGTGTTGACAGAATTCAAATGGGTACTGATCCAAGAGACAGACAACAGGTGCCACTACAAAAACAGCTACTGTAGACTGAACTGTATTTTGTTTTTTTAAACAATGAGGCTTCCTTTTAATTACTTTCAGCCAAAACAAATGATACCCTGATGAAGACAGCTTGTCTGTCGAAACATTAGTTATTAGGTTATGAAATTATTGCATTTGAGCTCCTTGAGTGTGCGGCTCTCCTTTTCTTTTAAGTGTTCTACTCCAAGAGCTAGCACCTCGCCAAACAGGTGTGGGGTTTTCACCTCCAGATTAGCCAAAACAAATTAACCATGTTTATTCAATGTGGTCATTTCCTAAAATTAGTAGAAGCCTCAATTAACATTTAGGCCTAATCGTGTTATGAAACCCCTTTTCAGAGATATAAAGCAATGTGAACACATGACGACAGCGGGACAGCAGAGGTTGCAGAAGATGGACTCATTTGGCTGACTTGTACATCCTCTGATTATTGAAATTCAATGGCTCCATCTGTGTGAGAGAGACTCGAGGCACAGTTTGGCCCCGTTGATGATCCGTTTGTTCCATTGTGGGAAGTTGCCCAAGAGGGGGAGAGCTGAGCAGAGCGCACATCCCATTTCTGTCACCAATACGGTACAGGAAACACGTCAGCGCTGTAGAACAATAAGCACGTAACCCCGGCCCACTTTCCATTATCGACTGTCCCCTTGCTGGAGAGCCAACACCGGCTGTTTATCTAGGACTGGCTCTCTGTGCATTGAAAACACATACAAGCTGAGTACAATTAAGCAGGAGGAAAGAAAACCTCCATGGGGAGGTCACAAAGCAGAAACATTCTCCTGAGCCAGGGACAGGGTGCAGCAAACCCTTAAAGCCCAGCCAATTTCATAACCTGGTGTTGAGTGGTTGGTTGTACATTTTTTGAGAAAGGTACAAATGTAACTAAAAACCAATGTGATTCATGGTTTATGGGCTGTAGCTCAGCAGATCGAGATGCTACCTCCCAGTTCCCTCTGACACTGCCGTTAAAACCTCTAGTGACTCCCCATCCGGGAGTGTAATCATCGACTGACACGAATTAGCATAACGCAAAGGACAAATATTCCTAGAAAATATTCCTATTCATGACAATCACAAATGAAATATATTGAGACACAGCTTAGCCTTTTGTTAATCACCCTGTCGTCTCAGATTTTCAAAATATGCTTTACAGCCAAAGCTAGACAAGCATTTGTGTTTGTAGAAGTTAATCGATAGCCTAGCATAGCATTTTGTCCAGCTAGCAGCAGGTAACTTGGTCACGGAAATCAGAAAAGCAATCAAATTAAATAGTTTACCTTTGATGAGCTTCAGATGTTTTCACTCACAAGACTCCCAGTTCTTCACGTTTGGCTGAGAAACCATCCGGAAATTGCAGTCACGAAAACGCCCCAAAAAAATATTCAAAATTAGCTCCATAATATCAACAGAAACATGGCAAACGTTGTTTATAATCAATCCTCAAGGTGTTTTTCAAATATCTATTCGATAATATATCCACCGGGACAATTCGTTTTTCAGTAGGACCGATTGGAATAATGGCTACCTCTATTTTACGCGAGAGTCACTCTGGGAGCCATCAGGTGACCACTTACGCAATGTAGCCGCTTACGGGTATTCTTCAACATAAATGCGTAAAACTACATCATACTGCCGTAGACACCTTCGGGAATACGGAGAAAGAGTAATCTGGTTGATAGCCCATTCACTGCTCAATAGGGACGCATTGGAACGCAGCGCTTTCAAAACATGAGGCACTCCCGGATTGGATTTCTCTCAGGCTTTCGCCTGCAACATCAGTTCTGTTATACTCACAGACAATATTTTGACAGTTTTTGGGAACTTTAGTGTTTTCTATCCTAAGCTGTCAATTATATGCATATTCTAGCATCTTGTCCTGACAAAATATCCTGTTTACTGCGGGAACGTTATTTTTCCAAAAATGAAAATACTGCCCCCTTGTCACAAATGGTTTTAACCTTGATAGACTTCTGCACATGACCCATTCCTGCAGTGCCTGGCTCAGCCAAGGAAGCAAATACCATGGAGTGAGCTCACCTCTTGCACCAGTCACAACCCCTACAATAGCTGCCATTGTACTCTTCTTCCTACCACCAGTAACAGAGCAGCTGCAGATTCCCCATGGTCACACACTCAAGACACAGCTGTGGCCAGGGTTCACGTTGCATAGCTGTAATGTATTATAGTGTGGGAGTTGTGTTGTGGTCCTTCAGGAGTTGGGTGGGGGTCGACATGCCTGCATTGAGCCCTCTGTCTGGGACAAGCCCCTTTGGCTGAGTCTCTAGTCTCAATGTTATTGGCTTGTGCCTGCCACAACAGGTGTGGGTGCTAGGGCTGCACAATTATCCATATTGCATGGGACTAAAATATTTGAAACACCATTTTATCTTTTTTAACTTTGAATGAATTGCTCAAGTTCTCGTTTGGCCACTTCTCAATCACACATCACTCAAGCAGGCAGTTCCTCATGCTCAATATTTACTCTGCAATACATGCATTGACCAAACAAGAACGAAAAAGTTTTCCACTTTGCTTCCACATTTTCTATATTATACTACTCATGTGTAACTTGCTCTCTGCAAAACACTAGTTAGTTGGTCTAAGCAAGTTGTAAATGAGCATTTTTTGTTGTTGTATTAGCCGCTAATGCTAATCGCTAGCTAGCACTGAGAAAGAAAACGTTTGCTAGCAAGGTTTTCCCTATAATACAGGCCGTTACCAGTGGAGTATATCAGCATTGTTTGTGCAAATCAAGTCAAATTTTATTTGTCACATACAAATGGTTAGCAGATGTTAATGTGAGTGTAGTGAAATGCTTGTGCTTCTAGTTCCGACCATGCAGTAATAGCTAACAAGTAATCTAACAAAATAGCTCGTTCTTGAGAGGAAAAGGCAAAGAATATTCTAAAACCTGTCTGAATGTACCCATCTATTTAAATCCAATCAGGCTCCTATGGGAAACACTGACCAACATTTTGGTTACTACTGTCACAACTAGAGGTCGACTGATTAATCGGAATGGCCGATTAATTACAGCCGATTTCAAGTTTTCATAATAGGATAACAGTATTTTTGGACACCGATCTGACAGATTTTTTATTTTTTTAACACCTTTATTTAACTAGGCAAGTCAGTTAAGAACAATGATGGCCTAGGAACGGTGGGTTAACTGCCTTGGTCAGGGGCAGAACGACAGATTTTTACCTTGTCTGCTCGGGGATTTAATCTTGCAACCTTACAGTTAACTAGTCCAACGCTCGAACCACCTGCCTCTCATTGCACTCCACGAGGAGCCTGCCCGTTACGCGAATGCAGTAAGAAGCCATGGTAAGTTGCTAGCTAGCATTAAACTTATCTTAGAAAAAACAATCATAAATAACCACTAGTTAACTACACATGCTTGATGATATTACTAGTTTATCTAGCGTGTCCTGAGTTGCATATAATCGATGCAGTGCGCATTCACGAAAAAGGACTGTCGTTGCTCCAACGTGTACCTAACCATAAACATCAATGCCTTTCTTACAAATATGTACTTGTGTATTGATTTCAAACCTGCATATTTTGCTACACAGTCAGGGTATATGCAGCAGTTTGGGCTGTTTGGCTCGTTGCGAACTAATTTGCCCAAATTTTACGTAATTATGACATAACATTGAAGGTTGTACAATGTAACAGCAATATTTAGACTTACGGATGCCACCCGTTAGATAAAATATGAAACGGTTCCGTATTTCACTGAAAGAATAAACGTTTCGTTTTCGAAATGATAGTTTCCGGATTCGATCATATTAATGACCAAAGACTCGTATCTCTGTGTGTTATTATTTTATAACTAAGTCTATGATTTGATAGAGCAGTCTGACTGAGCAATGGTAGGCAGCAGCAGGCTCGTGAGCATTCATTCAAACAGCACTTTCATGCATTTTACCAGCAGCTCTTCAAGCATTGAGCTGTTTACGACTTCAAGCCTATCAACTCCCGAGGTTAGGCTGGTGTAACTGATGTGAAATGGCTAGCTAGTTAGCGGGGGTGCATGCTAATAGCGTTTCAAACGTCACTCGCTCTGAGACTTGGAGGAGTTGTTCCCCTTGCTCTGCACGGGCCGGGGATTTTGTGGAGCGATGGGTAACGATGCTTCGAGTTTGGCTGTTGTCGATGTGTTCCTGGTTCGAGCCCAGGTAGGGGCGAGGAGAAGGACGGAAGCTATACTGTTACACTGGCAATACTAAAGTGCCTATAAGAACATCCAATAGTCAAAGGTATATGAAATACAAATGGTAGAGAAATAGTCCTATAAATACTATATTAACTACAACTTAAAACCTAAACCCTCTTACCTTGGAATATTGAAGTCCCACGTTAAAAGGAATCACAAGCTTTCATATGTTCTCATGTTCTGAGCAAGGAACTTAAACTTTTTTTACATGGCACATATTGCACTTATACTTTTCTCCAACACTGTTTTTACATTATTTAAACCAAATTGAACATGTTTCATTATTTATTTGAGGCTAAATTGATTTTATTGATGCATATTAAGTTAGAATAAGTGTTCATTCAGTATTGTTGTAAATGTCATTATTACACACCAAAAAATATTTTAATATGAATCGGTATCGGTGTTGAAAAATCATACTCGGTCGACCTCTAGTCACAACCATCTCCTCCCTTACTTTTCCATTCATCATCATGCCAAACAAAACTGCATTCCAAGTGCCCACTGTATTCCAACCATAAAATTGTAATTATTCCCTTTCTATGATTATGACAGTTCACTCAAGCATTTTGAACTATAATCGCAAGTAAAACCGTAATATTGGCTACAAAAATTGAGATTACATTTTTTGCCCATATTGTACAGTCCTAGTGGGTGCTGTAGCCTACAGATCAGAAAAAAAAAACTTGCTCACACACCCAAACTATTTAACAAGAGAAGAGGTAGATGGCATTCTTGATCATTCTGAATGCTGCCTTTGGGATGATCCTCAGGCTGGAATGAGTGTTCCATTCCTCACCCACTCTGTTGATGAGGTGATGTCACGTGAGTTGACAAGTCTCACGCAGCAGCCCTATAAGACCAATTTATGTTCGGATGTGACGGAACTAGTGTCACATGCAATGACCGTTTGTTTCTCATCCCCACCAGCTGTCGACCAAGGCTGTGTATTATTTACCTTCACAATCTGAAGACCAATACAAAACCAGGGGAAAAATAGAGGCACTTCATCGTTGCATGATAGAAACCCATTTCCTTCTGTCCTGTTGATTTAGCCCTGACTAATTAAACTACATTGCTGTTAGGTGAGGTTTGTGGTCCTCAGTTTGAAATGGGTGGGTCACCACCTGACCCAAAAGGTGCAGTTCATTATAAAAATGCCTGAATGATGTTGCTCAACCCTGCTAATGACCTGCCAGGGAGATTCCCTCAATGCTCCCTAGGTACGGCTCAGATGGATTTAGCATTGGGCTAGGGCTGTAGAATTAATCAAAATTACATCATAATCGCAATATTAAACTTGTGCAATATCCATAATCGCTAAATATCTATATATATTATTTTATTTACTTTGTTCTCTCCTCTTGGGGCTCCCCCCCTTGCTGTTGGATTCACTATAAGTTTACATGCTATTCTGTTAGGTCAAATACAGTCAGCCACTTGGCTTCTTAATATAAATCATTGTATTTATATGATTGCAACAGTTCACCCAACTGTTTTGACCCATATTGCATGTCAAATCACAATATTTGTTAAGAGAATCAGAATGACATTTTTGCCCATGTTGTGCAGACTTACATTGCGCACAGTTTCCTCACAATAGCAAAGGACTGCCTTGTTGCAGTCAATTAGGAGAGGATTAGGTCCCAAACAGTATGTCCAGTACACAACTGCCACATGGATGTCCATTCAAAAACTTATTGCAACAATAGACTGATTTGAGTAGAGGCCTTTCTTGAAAAAGCCACATCAAATATATTTTCAGAAACCAGCATTAACTACAACAAATCCTCCCCAAAACTAAGCAGGGTTTCCCAACACACAAGCCCTCTCCCCACCCACACAGCACTTAAATACCCAACATTTTAGAGAATTTCAGATGCAAAGAGAGCACTTGCTACATTATTCAAATCCCTTGCCTTTCCTTCTCTCGCTCCGCCTGCCTCTCCCAGATGGCCAGCTCACCCTTCTGCCTGGACCTGTTTCCAAGGCTGCTCAAACACTGGGGGTGAATCAAGTTTCCATCAATTCATCCACCCAACTGCTGTTTCTGGCAGCAGCAGCCTGGCGAGGAGTCCCAGTAATGCTGGGGGTTTTCTTTCTGCCTTGCCCTAACCTGTTCTATTAGCTCTACATGGAGGGCTGGATGCTCCATCCCAGCCAGCAAGCAGACACACATACCTGCTGACCACATGGGCTAGTGAGGTGGATAAACCAGTACCACATATCAGCCTTCATAGCTGTAGTACATAAGTTGTTTTGAACTCAATGTAATATTAATCTATGAACTAAACCATACGAAGGACAAGTCAAACGAACACAGAGGGACTCAAATGTAAGAAAACATCCGTCACACCTTGAAAGAGCCCAATGACGCTAGAGAAATGCCTTCCAATAAGCCAAAACCAGAAGATTATTGATAAAGATAACAAGCGTCAAGTGACATAAGCGGTTGCGTGCCAGATTTAAGTGAAAGGGCTGAACATCTCATTCTAAATCATGTAGAAGGACTTACAGTGCATCCTAGTAGGCAAACTTCAGATCTCGTTTCAGTTCTGGTTGCCGGTTCTCTGGACTGCGTAAGCGTGCTTTGTATTCTGTCAGCCACTAGACACAAAATATGCTGGCCACTCACTCTACTCTGTAACACATCATTAATTTCCAAACTGAGTTTGTCCCTCCTCCAAAACCCCACCCTCTCAGCACTAGCTTCTTTCCTGCAGACATCCTTACACACTTCCCCCACTAGTATTCCAACACTACAGCCCATCTCATTGGTTGATAGGGCTCACACCACAAGACTCGTCCCACATATAGGGTCAAGTCAGCCAAATGAATGCAAGGGGGAGGGGAATGGGTCTGCAGTCGGTGAAATTCCCTTTCCTCTCGGATGATGTCGTTGCCCCCCCACGTTACTACAGGACAAGAGGGATTAATCTGGTTATCAGGCCAGGTTGTTATGGCGATCCAGCAGCTGTGCTAGCGGAGCTTTGACTTTCCAGAGACTAAATGGATCATTTTTATTTTATTTATTTAACCAAGTAGGCAAGGTTAAGAACAAGTTCTCATTTACAACTGACCTGGCAAAGATGAAGCAAAGCAGTATGACAAAAACAACAGGAGTTATACAAACGTACAGTCAATAACACAATAGAGCAATCTATGCAGTGTGTGCAAATATAGAAGAGTAAGGAGGTAAGGCAATAAATAGGCCAGAGGCAAACTAATAAAAATTGAGCATTAACACTGGAGTTATAGATGTGCAAGTAGAGATACTGAGGTGCAAAAGAGCAAGAGGATAAATAATATTGGGATGAGGTAGTTGGGTGTGCTATTTACAGATTGGCTGTGTACAGGTACAGTGATCAGTAAGCTGCTCTAACAGCTGATGATTAAAGTTAGAGAGGGAGACATGTCTCCATCTTCAGTGATTTTTACAATTTGTTTCAGTCATTGGCGGCAGAGAACTGGAAGGAAAGGCGGCCAAAGGAAGTGTTGGCTTTGGGGATGACCAGTGAAATATACCTGCTGGAGCGCGTGCTACAGTTGGGTGTTACTATGGTGATGAGTGAGCTGAGATAATGCGGGGCTTACCTACCAAAAACATATGACCTGGAGCCAAAGGGTTTGGCGACGAGTATGAAGCGAGGGCCAGCCAACGAGAACATACAGGTCGCAGTGGTGGGTAGTATATGGGGCTTTGGTGACAAAACAGATGGCACGGTGACAGACTACATCCAGTTTGCTGAGTAGAGTGTTGAGGCTATTTTGTAGATGACGTCGCTGAAGTGAAGGATCAGTAGGATAGTCAGTTTTACAAGGGTGTGTTTGGCAGCATTAAGCGAAGGAGTCTGCTGCGAAATAGGAAGCCGACTCTAGATTTAATTTAGGATTGGAGATGCTTAATGGGAGTCTGGGAGGAGAGTTTACAGTCTAACCAGACACCTAGGTATTTGTAGTTGTCCACATATTCTAAGTCAGAACCGTCCAGAGTAGTGATGCTAGTCGGGCGGGCAGCAATTGATTGAAGAGCATGCATTTAGTTTTACTAGCATTTTAAAGCAGTTGGAGGCCACGGAAGGAGTGTTGTATGGCAATGAAGCTCATTTGGAAGTTTGTTAACTTCTCTAGGATAGGGGGCAGCATTTGGAATTTCGGATGAAAAGCACACCCAATTTCAACTGCATGCTACTCATCCCCAGAAGATATGCATATTAGTAGATTTGGATAGAAAACACTTCTAAAACTGTTTGAATCATGTCTGTGATTAAATATGATTCTGACCAGTATTTTTTGTAATTATCCGTGATGGGAAAACAGTAATCCACATCTTTCACTCAGTGAAGAGATGTGCGCTAAGCAACTATTGGCTAGTTATTCTGTCTGTAAAGGAATGGGCGGGGTATTGTTTGAGCCTGCTACGATTGCATTAAAACAAGCCGCTCTTCCTCTGCTCTCATTTCCCCAGACATGTACGAGTGGCGCGTCTCTAAGTCTCCCCTTCTCCAAACATTGTGTAGGAATCCGAATCTGTTGCTAGTCATTGTTGTTCAATCTAGTTATTTCCTGTCGACTTTGCTGTAGCCATATTCTTGTATTCGTCTGTCTACTTCAAGTAGTTTAGTAGGCCTACTTTGTCGGTCCTTATTATTCCATTGCTAATGATGTCTCGTTATGTCGCAGTCCAAGCCCATGCTTGCTATTATTTATTTATTCTCACCCAGGCATGTTTACAGAGCAACACAGAAAATAAAAATGACAAAATATAGATTGTACAAATGTGATGTAACATAACATCAGGACAGAAAAGTTTTGCTTCTCTTAAAAGTTAAACAATATATAGGGCAAGCGAATTAGCCTACCTTCACCTAAATCTGTGTCTGGACTAAATGCAGCCATGCATTAGGCTATTTATTTGCATAATTTGTTAATTGAATAGGAAAGTAAATCGTGTGCATTTTCATGTTGGGGGCGTTTAGGAACACAACGATTCACTCTGAGATGCACTCAGTGAGAGCAGTATTGCACACTTGAGCTATAGGCTTTACCAGCATTTAAAAAGGGCACTTCCGATCAGGAGTAAATCCGATTACGAATATCAAGTGTGATAAAATGGATATGATTACGAATATGACGAGATCAGCATACCCCAACCTAGACCCCACACTCAACTCTGGACATTTAAATTAGTTCCACTGCTTCCCTCCAAGGACTGATTTAGACCTGGGACACCAGGTGGGTGCAGTTAATTATCAGGTAGAACAGAAAACGAGCAGGCTCCGGACCTCTTAGGGTAAGAGTTGACTACCCCTGCTCTAGATTATTTCAGATAAGTCAGTTGAAAGCAGAGAGTACATTACAGTTCTGAGATCCCTCCGATGGAACAGGGGTGCTTAATGAACAGTTAACTTCTTGGTGACAGGGCAGTATTTTCACGTCCGGATTAAATGCATGCCCAAATTCAATTGCCTGCTACTGAAACCCTGGTTAAACTATCCCAAATTCAACGGACTTGAATACAACCCTCTTGCATACACAGTGCATTCTTCCATCACATGTGAAGTGCACTCTTCCATCACGTTCAGCTGATTCTCAAGATCTTGCATACTAATGAGATGCTACATGCTTTCTGGTAAGTTGATTACAATACTGGTTGGTGTTAATATATTTTATAAATGACATATATTATTTTTGTTAACTAGTAAATAGTAGCATACAGCAAAATGTTTAAATAATTTCCAACGTGTTAATTTCTGCTAGTTAGTTTTTGCTACCATGTGGGTTTTAGCTTGCTTCAGCCAGCTAACTGAGGAGTGTTAAATTCACCCGTGTCCATACAAGTTTCATTTTATACAATTGTTCTAATCTTACAGGAAAACGACACGGCACTATCTGATGTGTGGAGACATTTCAATGCAGCTAATGTAGAAGGAAAGCTGTGCACATTCACAAATACTGTGCCAAATCATATGTGAAGAATGCAACAAAGATGGAGAATCATCAGGCCAAGTGCATAAAGTTCCCGCAGCGCTCACAACAAGCAACCTCTGACAAAAGTCCCTCTCCTTCTATTCAAGGTGAAAATTATGAATCAGACACCTTATCGATAGCAACAGCTCATGGTCCTCCTGTAATCAGAAGTTGTTTTTGACCCAATGGAGGAAAGTAGTCAGAAATGCTGATGAATGTCATGCTAGAGCTGTGTTTGCAATATGTTCACATCTGATGCTAACAGGCAAAGTGTATTGGAAGAGATTTCTGAACATTCTTCACCTAGCATGCACCCCTCCAACCAGACATGCTTTATCTACTCATTTGCTGGATGCAGAGTTCCAGTGAAGGTCAAGCAAATCATAGAGAAAGAAGACTATTGCAATCATCTTTGTTGGGTGGTCAAATGTCCGTGGGCAAGGAATAATTAACTACATCATCTCCACCCCTCAACCAGTATTCTACAAGAGAACAGACACAGCGGTCTATACATTGCAGATGCGCCGAAGGCAGTCATCATTGACCTTGAACCACAGAAGGTATTTGCACTGGTGACAGAATGCTGCCTGGTCATGAAGGCTGCTTGGTCATGTCACACCCATTGGCTGTGCTGCTCATGCATTGAATCTGCTCCTCAAGGACTTCATGGCACTGAAAACAATGGATACACTCTAAAAGAGAGCCAAGGAAATGGTTAGGTACGTGAAGGGTCATCAAGTTATCAGAAATCTACCTTACCAAGCAAAGTGAAAAGAATAAGCACACCACATTGAAGCTGCCCAGCAACACCCGTTGGGTGGTGTTGTCATGTTTGACAGTCTCCTGGAGGGGAAGGAGTCTCTCCAAGAAATGGCCATATCCCAGTCTGCTGATATGGACAGCTCCATCAAGAGGATCCTCCTGGATGATGCATTTTGGGAGAGAGAGGTAAGCAGCCTGAAACCTTTAGCATTTGCCATTGTACAGATTGAGAGAGACAATGCCATCCTGTCTGATGTTCAGACTCTACTTGCAGAGATGTAAGAGAAGAAATCCCTACTGCCCTGCCCACTACACTGTTGCTCCAAGCAGAGGAAACTGCAGTTCTGAAATACACGCCACAGCATACTTGGACCCCAAGTATGCTGGCAAGAGAATCCTGTCTGGTGCAGAGCTCAACAAGGCCTATGGTGTCATCACCACTGTGTCTCGCCACCTTGGCCTGGATGAGGGCATGGTTCTTGGCAGTCTTCGAAGGTACACTTCCAAGCAAGGGCCTTGGGATGGAGATGCAGTATGGCAGTCATACCAACATATCTCATCAGCCAACTGGTAGATCTGAGGCTCTTTCCCCTGTTACCTCCATCCTCCTCCAAATCCCAACAACATCAGCTGCCTCAGAGCGCAACTGGTCCTTGTTTGGGAACACACACCAAAGCACACAACAGGCTGATCAATTCAAGGGTTGAAAAATTGGTGGCCTTCCAGGCAAATTTGAAGCTGACAGCAAGCCATCCTCAACAAGGTTGGAAAGTGACAGTAAAGATGAGGCCTACAAACCTGACTCGGATACACCAGCTCTGTCAGGAGGATTGGGCCAGAATTCACACAACTTATTGTAGGAAGCTTGTGGAAGGCTACCCAAAACGTTTGACGCAAGTTAAACAATTTAAAGGCAATGCTACCAAATACTCAATTAGTATATGCCATCTTCTGACCCACTAGGGAATGTGATGAAATAAATAAATGCTGACATAAGTAATTCTCTCTGCTATTATTCTGACATTTCACATACTTAAAATAAAGTGCTGATCCTAACTGACCTACTGAGTTTTACTAGGATTAAATGTCAGGAATTGTGAAAAACGATTAAATGTATTTGGCTAAGGTGTATGTAAACCTCTGACTTCAACTATATATAATATACGTTGTAAAAATGTACTAATTGGTTGAAAGAAAAGACTCATGGTTGACCAAGATCCTTTTTTTTGTGTGTGTTATGGAAGAGCCCTAAAAATGTAGGTTAAATGATAATGCAATGGCAAATGACCTGTTCTCTTTCTCTCCATTTCCCATGACTTGTAAATTCCCAACAATCAGTGTTGTCCAGGTGGGAAGCTCTTTCTCAGCCTTGGTATCACTGACTACATTCTTGTGATCAGCACTAACTAGTGTTGCATGGTATTCTGAAACTGTTACTTTTTTATACTAGAACATGAAAAATGGTTCTGTACTAGAATTTGTAACTTTCGGTTAGTTTGGCATATCCGGATGTCCATACCTTCATACCGTGCCTGTGCCATCCTGGGATATACGATGTTACCCGTAGTGCACACAAAGGGCACTATTTTATTTTTTCAAACGTAAAGGTGGCCCTAAAAACCATGTGTAACATGTAAAACTCACTCTGTTTTGAGTACTTTTTGTGGCCTCCTTGTAGTGTTGCATATTTTGGGGAATATTCAGAGGTGGAAACTTTGTGGGAATTAATGGAAATATGGGAATATATGCAAATTCATATTAATACCATTTTAACTTTAGTTTCTTTTTGCATTATCATATGGAGACTAAAAAACGTTTTACCGTCTAATAAGTAGACAATTGCAAATGATTCAATCCTTCCAATAGAATAAAAATAAATGTAGTTATGAATTTAACTTTTATTTGAGTTGACTCTTCACATGGAATGATTTCACTGAACAACAAAAGGGAATGTTGAATGATCCATCGCATCTCCCAAAAATGTTTTTCAACATATATCAGTAAAATGATAACCAAAGCTTTAGTTTCTAGACTGTCTTCTCCCTGGACATCCTCAATGTCCACCTCTTGAACATCAGACTCTGAGGCCTCCTTGCTCGCACACACCTTTTCAGTTCTGCCCACAAATGTTCTATAGGATTGAGGTCAGGGCTTTGTGATGGCCACTCTCAATACCTTGACTTTGTTGTCCTTCAGCCATTTTGCCACAACCTTAGGAAGTATGCTTGGGGTCATTGTCCATTTGGAAGATCCATTTTCACCCAGCTTTAACTTTTTGACTGATGTCTTGAGATGTTGCTTCAATATATCCACATAATTGTCCACCCTCATGATGCCAGCACCAGTCCCTCCTGCAGCAAAGCACCCCCACAACATGATGCGGCCACCCCCGTGCTTCACGGTTGGGATGGTGTACTTCGGCTTGCAAGCCTCCCCCTTTTCCTCCAAACATAACGACGGTCATTATGGCCATACAGTTCTATTTTTGTTTCATCCGACCAGAGGACATTTCTCAAAAAAGTACAATATTTGTCCCCATGTGCAGTTGCAAACCGTAGTCTGGCTTTATGGGGGTTTTGGGGCTGTGGCTTCTTCCTTGCTGAGCGACCTTTCAGGTTATGTCGATATAGGGCTCTTTTTAGGATACTTTTGTACCCGTTTCCTCCTGCATCTTCACAAGGTCCTTTGCTGTTGTTTTGGGATTGATTTGCACTTTTTTCTCATTAATTTGCACTTTTTACATTCATCTCTAGGAGACAGAATGAGTCTCCTTCCTGAGCAGTATGACAGCTGCGTGGTCCCATGGTGTTTATACTCGCGTACTATTGTTTGTACAGATGAGCGTGGTATCTTCAGGCATTGGGAAATTGGAGGTCTACAATTTTTTTTCTGAGGCCTTGGCTGATTTCTTTTGATTTTCCCATGATGTCAAGCAAAGAGGCACTGAGTTTGAAGGTAGACCTTGAAATACATCCACAGGTACACCTCCAATTGACTCAAATGATGTCAATTAGCTTATCAGAATCTTCTAAAGCCATGACATCATTTTCTGGAATTTTCCAAGCTGTTTAATCTGTTGGTACTAGGGGGCAGTATTTTCATTTTTGGAAAAATAACGTTCCCAAATTAAACGGGATATTTTGTCAGGACAAGATGCTGGAATATGCATATAGTTGACAGCTTAGGATAGAAAACTCTAAAGTTTCCAAAACTGTCAAAATATTGTCTGTGAGTATAACAGAACTGATGTTACAGGCGAAAGCCTGAGAAAAATCCAATCCGGAAGTGACTCATCTTTTGAAAGCCCTGCGTTCCGATGCTTCCCATTGAGCTGTGAATGTCCCATCAACCAGATTACTCTTTCTACATATTCCCCAAGGTGTCTACAGCATTGTGACGTAGTTTTACGCATTTATGTTGAAGAATACCCGTAGGTGGCTTCATTGCGCAAGTGGTCACCTGATGCTCCCAGAGAAAATCTTTGCGTAAAATACAGAGGTAGCCATTATTCCAATCCTACTGAAAAACCAATTGTCCCGGTTGATATAGTATCAAATAGATATTTGAAAAACACCTTGAGGATTGATTATAAACAACGTTTGCCATGTTTCTGTCGATATTATGGAGCTAATTTGGAATATTTTTCGGATTGTTGTGACCGCAATTTCTGGTCAATTTTTCAGCCAAACGTGAAGAACAAACGGAGCTATTTCGCCTACAAAAATCATATTTGGGGAAAAATGAACTTTGGCTATCTACCTGGGAGTCTCAATAAATTAAATGCGCTGTCATGTCAACAAAACTTAGTAAAACACCTTTTTGTTGGCGTTTTACATACGGTAGGCTTGCCACCTCAGTAAATCCAGAAAATACTTTATTTTCAACAACATTTTGCTTACCGGGACTTTTAGTTTTGCAAGGCAGCCCTGAAACCTGACACATTTAAATGGGTTTTATAGTAAATACATGTAATTTAACCGTAACAATGTATTACCTGTTAATGTGACCCTCCTGTAGGTCCACTCCAACCCCTGTTGTAATTAATCTGATTCATCTTATAACCAGCTAAGGTGCGCTAGAGTGGGGTTGGAGGGAAAACATACAGGACAGTAGTTCTCCAGGAACAGAGTTGGAAAGCCCTATATGTAGCCCATGTATCTGATGCGGTCTGACCAACAGTAAGACATGCCATACTTTTTGGCCAGGCAGCATCACACATGGCCTACACATACTGAGACAGAGGGGCGCTGTTTCGATCGATCAGATGCATTACGTGCGATTGATGATTCTGTCTGTGCCCCTCTCTGTCATGTAAATAAATGACCAATATTTAAATATGGTAGGGCATGCCAGGCCCCCTAATGCCCACCTATTACACTGGCCCTGGATTTTTGAGAGGGGGGGGGGGGGTTATGAACTGAAAGCAACTAGTTTGCTGTGTTGAGTGAACTACATTTAGTTCTAACTAGAAATGTAACTACATTTCACTGTAGCTTGGTGGTAGTTGACCTAAATTCAACTCATGGTAGTGTTTTCAGTAGTTAATGACTTTTTACTTCGGTTAACATCCGATTCCAGAGTGTTCAATGTATGCAATTTATTATATTTCAGACTTAGATATGATCATTTCTCACGAAGTAGTTTGGATGTAGTGAACTACTTTCTCAAAGTAACTTTAGTTAACTATAGTTTTGTTAAGGGTAGCTTTAATTTAAGGGTAGCTTTAATGAAGCTTAACTTCCAGTGTACAGTAATTGATTGCTTGGTCAACTATACATTTTCAGAGTAGCTTCCCAACACTAGAATGGCACGCATCAATACTCGCTGTTGGTTAACTGGCCGAACTACCGGCAAAGCCTGAATAGAAATTCCTCGAATATCTCTTCTACCGGTACCTAGCTGATTAGCTAACGTTAGCAAAGGCTGTCAAGCCATCAGTCGCGTGCAAGCAAAAGTAACGTTACCTAGAACAGTGGCTAATTGTAGCTAAAGTTAACCAAATTAGCTTCAAAGTTTAAATATCCCCGTTTCAATTAAGATATTCCATTTCAATTAAGAGCACCATAGAGAAGCTACAGTGTTTGTTCACTATCTGTAACTACCGCTTGGTAAACTAGTCAGCTATAGTAACTAACGTTCGCTACACAATTTCTGAGTCAGCATCACGCGTTCAACACGATATCGTTAGTTAACTTGTGTTTCCAAAAATTATTAGCTAGTAAGTCTACGAAAATAATGTTAGCCCTTACCGCCAATAGAAAACAATCAACCGTTTCCTGCAGGTAACTTCAGCGTTGCAAACTTTGGCGCTGAAGTTGTTGATTAGGGAATAGAGACACGTTCACTTCCCTGAGCTTCAAGTGTGCTTCTTCTTCTTCTTCTTCTGATTCTTTGTGAGGATAATGTGACGTGGCGGAGTTTCATTCGGTCATGTAACTTGAAACCGAAAGATATGTATCTGATTTATTTTGACTGTACTAACATATTGGACTCTGTGGAGAAAATTCGTGTTTTAAATCCCAGGTGAAATGAGGGTTGACAGTACAGGTAGCCTAGTGGTTAGAGCGTTGGGCCAGTAACCGGAAGGTTGCAAAATCCCCGAGTTGACAAGGTACAAATGTATCGTTCTGCCCCTTAACTGCCGTCAATGAAAATAAGAATTTGTTCTTAACTGACTTGTCTAGTAAAAAAGTAGCAAATACTGGAAGAGGACCACATTGAGAGGCACTAGCAGCTATGGAAAACCTATGGGCTGGCAATGTCATATTTAGACTAGAGGTTACATTTATATTTATTACACACATGACTGATAACAGCATTATTGTTGATTCTTTTTTTGTGTTGACCTTTAAGCAATAGATGCTTTTTTCTTCAGAATTCATTGACATCATTCACTCATCCATATACTTATATGTACATATATGTGTACATATTCTCATTCACCTCTTTATATCTACATATTCTCATTCATTGCTTTAGATTTGTGTGTATTAGATAGTTGTTGGGGAATTGTTAGATATTACTGGAACTAGAAGCACAAACATTTCGTTACACTCGCATCAACATCTGCTAACCATGTGTATGTGACCAATACAATTGTATTTTATTTGACATCAACAGCTGCATATGAACTTTCTTGTGGTATAGACTTCTACTCTCTAGCTCTGGCAATAGCCAATTAATGAATTACCATAGATGTTTTATAAATTATGTGAATTGTTGCAAGAAACAAATGGCACAAAGCTGCAGATTGCTGGATCTGAAATTCGTGACCAAATGTACACGTTTGTTGCTTTACCAGAGATTAACAAGGTCATAGCCCCCTCTAGTGGTCTAGTGGTCGATTGCCTTAGCGGGCGGAGTCAATGCAGTATTTCCGCCCTCGTTTTTTATTTTTTTTGCGACTGACGTATGAAGGAGAGGGTAGCAACAGTTGCCTCGAGACCCCCGCACGCCATAGTGACTGTAGCCGTGGAGACAGTTACTTACCAACGGGTGCAACACTCAGCAACAGCAGCAGCAGAAGCAACTGGAACTCAACGAGCAAGTGAGAGAGGGGAAAGAGAGCACAGCCAGGGCAGAACTTATACAAGGCAAAGGTGAATATATCTTTACGGAGTTGAGACGATACATTTATTCTAATTTGGGATAATGATACTGTGGTATTGAATTGCACACCAATCTCTCTTTCATACCGTAGTAGATAACGTTACTTTCCCTTCGTCACATCCACCCCACGAATCTTCTGTCAAGCAGCTACCTAACGTTAACTAGCCAGTTAACTAAGCTAATGTCGTTTACTCCATTCAACGCGATTGTTTGTCTGCCATTTCTATAAGTTTACCAGCAAGTGAACTATCGTATTGCTAACTATTTAGCTAAGTTAGTTCCATATTTGTACACATTTTTCAATTTTTATACACGGGTTTAAACCTTGTGCCAGGTTGTGTGCATAATTTAATTGACGGTTTATTCTGCTATAATATGCCTGCTCTGAAGCTGCCAAGCGAGTTGGCTACAAGTTGTACTATAGATAGCTAACGTTAGCTAAAAGAGCTCATAACATGAACATTTTGTAGAATTTTACTTCGTGGATGTGACTGACAACTTGCTGAAATGTTGCCTAACTCAATTTAGCTAAGTTAGCTCGATTATTCATGGTATCCACAAATTAATTCACCTACTGTACTAACTGTTTATCGCAGAGCCAACCGATTTAGCCAACATTAGCTAGCTGCCAGCTGGGTCAGGTAACATAGGCATTAGTCTACCTTAAATAGCTAAGCCTAGCTATTCCAAAATTGGGCAGACAATTATTATGTTTTACCAAAACCCATCTCTAATATCTGATTACTAACTTTGATATACGTTATTAATATTAACTCATGAAGAGACCCATTATAGTGCTGTTAAATTTCGACGTGTTAGCTGAATTAAATCATCAGTCGTTACTCGTTCTACTTTTTAAACATGGAACAGTGGCGCGAGCTCATCTCCAATAGCTCACTAACAGTGAGTACTCTTTATTTGCTAGCTATGTTTATTACCTATCCTGTTACACAACAACAAACGGAAAGCTTGTCAGCTTACTGGTTATATCACATTCAGGGTGCCACTGTCGTGTCGATCTCGTTTTGGGAAAGGGGTGCATTGATGGAACAGTTTATTTGGCATGCTTTTTTTCTTTTAGTAGGAGGCTGTGTAAAAGCTGATTGGACCGCTGTAAGTAGGCTAAGCCAAGGCAAATAGTAATTCTACTATAACACGTTAATAACCAATAGTAATGCAATTACCGAATCATATTCTTAGCTAACTACAAATATTTCCCTATTTTCTACACCTATGATTAACCAAAAAGATGTAACAGCTAGGTGGTGCTATGATAGTTATTCCTCCTCAGTGGTTATTTTCTAAATAGTGGCTAATTATTTTGAGTGGTTTAATATAGTTATCCCATGTCAAATTTGCGACATCACACCTTTGAAACAAATATACTTATTATTTATTATACCATTCAGCTGAATGTGGAACCCTAAACTGTGCCCCAGATCAAAAAATCTCAAAGAATCAGATGGACATCAGGAGACATTGACTTTAACAGCTTGACTCTGCTTATCTGACCTCAGTCCAATTTTCTAGGAACAGTTCATCACCATTCACCACGGTGATGTTACACTTGTTTAACAGAGCCAGGGCAGTTGATGAGTTCTATCCAAGATAGTGACATTTTGGGGCGGCAGGTCGCCTAGTGGTTAGGAGCTTTGGGCCAGTAACCAAAAGGTTGCTGGATTAAATCCCAAAGCTGACGTGATAAAAATCTGTCTTTCTGCCCCTGAACAAGGCGGTTAACCCACTGTTCCCTGGTAGGTCGTCATTGTAAATAAGAATTTGTTCTTAACTGACTTGCCTAGTTAAAAAATATATATATATATATTGTCCTGGTGTCAGTTCTCATTAGGTGTGCTGCGCTTTATACTTATTTTTAGAGCCGAGTGCCCATACTTGTGAAAACCATGAGGATAATAGGCACGGAAGTGGTTAATGCAATGACTACAGCGAAGCCCTTCTCTCTACTCTGATATTGCATTAATTTCTTGTCAAATAATTTGTCTCCACTGACAATTTGTATGCAGTTTGGTTGAGGTACCTTTCCCCAAAATTTTTTTGGGGTCTCTAGTCCCCACTGAGTTCACCCTGATCTAATGACAACTGTCAGACGCTCCTTTGTGAGACCTGTTTGCTGTAGTGGCAACCGTTCTTAATAATCTTTGTCGCATAAAAATGCACTCTTTTAATTAACTATTTTAATTAAAATATCTGTTTTCTGGTAATGGAATACACCGTCACAGGTGCACTTCCACATAGGATGCCTCTTCCCAGGCAGGGAACTGAATGATTCATGTTGAGATGTATTATTGATGAAGCCCAATACCTGTTTCCTTTCATCTGAAATGGGGAGTATATTTTGTGTATTTTCATTAGCCAGCCTGTATATTTATGAGAGTTAGGTTGATGGTGGCTTTTTGAGTGCCATCTGTTAATGGGTCTTTTGTTGAAGGTTGTTAGCCTGCTATTCCACTAAATAGGCCTATAGGGACTGTGCTCATAAAGTTTCCTTCAAAATGAAGTTTCTTGCAGTCTAATCCTTATTTTACTAATGCACCCTGATCTTGAGTAAGGATAAAATCAATGTTTAAGGGATTACTGCACTTGTTTTGACAATTAGGGTACTTCTGAAAGAATCTAGCTTTGATTGGTCTACAAAGAAATAATGTCCCTGAACTTACATGCAGCCAGAATCTGATCATGCTGCTGTTATGTTTACATGGCAACTTGATATATAAATACACCCAAAGTCATGGAAAGAGAGTGGTTGGGGTGGGCCAGAGGTTAACGTGTTATTCTTTTAAAAGTCAGTGTTTTTAATCAGATTATTTTCATCTCCCTGGATGTGGCGGGTTTACATAGTTTTGGTTTGCAGAAGCAGGTCAAGTGGAAAAGGTGCTCAATAGAGGAGAGTAATACAGAATGGAAAAAAGCTGGTACTGACTAGTTAAACCCATTCTGAGGTTTTGTACTGATTGTGTTTTGGGAAGTGGGTCTTTCTTGTGCTCCATTGAAAATGATATGTTTCCTCTTGAGTTGCCTTCTTAATCAACAAACATCAAAAACCTTTTACGGCATGCTCAAGCAACAACAACAAAACATTTGGATCAGTTGGAAGAATACATGCTGTTTGAGTTTACTGGGTAACTTTCAACATATATTTTCTTTTGGTCTGCCAGTGTCTTCATTATTGACACAGCCTGCAGCCTGTGATTGTGGTCATGCTTCGGTGCCTCCCAGCGATGAATGCCACTGTGACCTGTGATTCACCACTGCCGCCTGGTTTAGTCCTGTCTGTACTCTTCCTATGGACCCCTGTCCTAAGTATCCACTTTGGAGCTGCTTTTGTGATTATTTCAGCAGTATCCACAGTAACCCTATACCATATTGAGGTTTTAAGGGACTCGTCCCTGGTTCAATGCAGCTCTCAAATGGGCAGCTGCAATGGTCCCTGTGGGGGGGGGTCGTCAAATGTCCACTGTGTGTATGTGTTCATGCTGTATTTAGCTAATCTGGATGAGGTCCAGCCCCGAGGAGAGGTGCTCAGTCTAATAACCGGCCAATCACTGCCTGTTATTGAGAGTCTGCACAAACTCAGACCACAAACTCAGACCAACATAAGAGCATAATTCTTTCAAAGAATTGTCATCAAGACAGAGTAGGCTACTCTCGATTGCAGGCAATGGTTCACTGCTGGAGCATTTGCCAGAACTCTATCAATGTGTGGTGCTGATATGGCATTAAATTATTTTTGTAACTTTTCGCATCCTATTTTAAAAGCCAATAGTTGGCACACTAGCAGCAGTGTGCCTAATTTATGTAGATGTCATCACTGTTGTTTTTACAGTTATGGTGTTAAGATCCAAGAGCATTTAAAATTGGAATTCATCCTTGCTGTGCTTACTGAGCCATCTGGTCTCTGTACATTTGATTATCTGACATTAACTCTGTTTTTAATGAGATTTGCCAAACCTCCAGTCAGAAATGTCATGAATTCACTGAACAGAGCAGAGGCACACAGAAGAAGAATACCTTTGGGGAGTTGTTAATGTGTACATGGGAAGTAATAGTGTGGTGGTTTTCTACATAAGAAAGTGGCAGTTTTTCCTCTGTTATTACAGTTAACTCCGTTAACTCAGCCACCACTTGTACAAAACAAACAAGTGTCCATGTCAAGTGTCCATGTGCAGTAAATCTGTTTTGTCTTGCAGACAGTGTTAAGTTGTCGACATAGGCAGTGCAGTTTGGAAATCACAAAGTAGGCTTTTGTCTCCAAGCTACTGAGAAAGTCTCACCAGGTAGAAAAAAAGTTGCAAAAAAAGTTGCCCATGATTGGCTCTCAGTAGCAACAAGTTAAAACTTGTTGTGGAATGAAATGTTTTTCAGTTGTTTTCACTCTCACGTCACCAGGGCCATTCTTTACATTCCACCTGGTTTGTAATCATAGCTACACAACTCCCACAAACAGCAGACGGGGTTCTGACATTTGCATCACAATGATGGCCCCCCCTCAACTTTTTTCAGTAAGGGACAGTTGACCTCCCCCAACCCTCTCCACTTTCTCTCTCTAGTTCTTTTCTTTTGTAGAATTTTCCTTAGTCAAAATATACATTTTTATGCGACGTTTTCATTTCTCATTTAAAAAAAGCAACAAGTATGCACGCATTACTGTACATAGTGTTTAGATAAATGCCTCTGATAATTGGCATATATTATATATTATAACAAGTATAACCATGAACTTGCTTTAAAATAATAACTGTCCATTGAGAATAGATTTGTGAGCAGGTAACTTACTGTTTCTTTGAGGTCTGCGTTTGTCTGTAGGGCTGCACTTCAGAAGCCATTCATAAGATGATTTGACAGGGAACAGGGGCAGAGGAGGCTCGCAGGTGTAAGGCTTCCTGGGTTTAGGGCTGAAAATGGGCTGTGGTGGTCATGAAATTTTGTCAGACGGTGATTGTCAAGCAAATAACTTCCGGTGTCATGGTAATTGACCGTTAATTAACATAAACACATTTAGCATCTCCTGGCTTCCACCATCTACATTTGAAAAAAAGTCCAATATATCCATTTAATATAACCTACACCATCACAATAAATTATTTATTTTATACATGTCTAAAGAAACATGATATGAATAAAATGTTGTCTATTTCAGAAGAACAGAATAGCATACTCTGAGTTGTCCTTATGTTAGGGCCTGATCTGGCTATGCCAAATGGCTGTGAGCTACACTAGTTCATTTAGCTTAGAATTGCATGGCATTATTTTATAGTATGAAGAATACAATTGAACAAAGCTGAATAAAATAGAAATTATATTTTCCCCAAATTATTTGAAGGAGTGCGCACATGCGGCTATCCTGTGTTGAACGGTTAACAAAGAAACAGGTCCTCCTATTTGCTTAATTTAGAGTTATTTACACAACTTTAGTTGTGATACAAATGCTAGGCTATATGTTTAGAATTTTAATACATTCTAAGGCTGCATGATGCCACTAATGATTATTAGAATTTTGCATGAAAGGCATGAGCTCTGCTTTGTTTTTTTTGCACGGGCTGCACAGTCTCTCTCTGCATCAGTCTATCATTCACATTTTGACAAGCACTTGATAATGCCCCGAATTTCCCGCCAGCATCCCCTTTGTGTGGCTGTAATGCCCCCCTAAAAAAATCCATGCCTTTTGCAACCAGTGGCCGTTGTGCCCTTGGGCTGAATATAATAATTATATTTCTCTTCTCCCGGCTGCATGTTCTGAAGCACTTCTCACTCACATGGCTCTCTCAGATAGCTCAATTCTTATTAGCCAATGCCCGTCACGTCATCCAGTCCTTCTCACAGGCTACAAGTGACGACGGACACATCGGGTCGCAATTGTGCAAGTCCTTATCGAATTCTTAGGCTCCTATTGAAGATGTTGGAAGAACTGTCCACATTTACTTTTTGTCAGCCAACAAGATGAGTAGGCCTAACGAACAGCAAAAGCACTAGCCTATGTCAATCTACTATCCCCCATAGTACAAAGGTTGACCTATTCTGTGCGAGATAAATATTCCAAACATAGTCTGGAACAGTTGTGGGATGCGATAGATCCCAAATTAATACAACCACTCGCATCAACATTTTTTTAAAGCAATGAGGCTGGCACAACAGATCAGAACATTTATCTTAAAATGTTGATAAACTATTAGGCTATTTCTTCACATTATAAGCACATCAGTGCAGACACGGCTGTAGGCTATAAGTGCAAATGTTCCCAAATGCAATCAATTAGCAGGAAAACACCATTCTCAAAAGTGACCGAAAATGCGTTTATGCATGTTATGCTTTTATTACAAATTAGCATTTTTTTAATGGTGAAAAGGATCTTCCCCTAGAACAATAGAAAGCTGATGGGATCCTCCTCTTTTTAATAAAGGCCATCAAAACTTTGTTTCTCACGCAATTGCATAGCCTATAGAAATGTTGCGCAACATGAGCTCATGGGCTCTCATGAAGTGTTTGATTAGATTTTCGATTACATTTGCACTGATGTAAGAGTGATTAGAGGGACAATAGAGTGCTGAGTACCAGGCAGTTAGCAAGTTTGGTAGGTTACTAATAATCATCAGCAGCAACAGTTAGGAGAAGCCTAATTACCGTGACCAAACGGTCACGTGGAATTTGACTGCCGTCATGACCCGTGACTACCGGTGTGGCGGTAATACGGTCAACGTAACAGCCCCAGCTGAAAGCACACCACAAATTGTCCACCAGACACATTGTAGCATTTTTCTTCCTCAAATCAACATGAATCAGAATACCTTGATAAGCCATCCAAAAAGTTCCTTTACCCTCTCTGACACAACAGCCAGTAAGACTACGTTAACTATTTGAAATGTTATATTTATTAAGAAATTGACATTGACTGATGTCAGATACAACCACACAATCATGTTGTCATGGAGATGTAGTAACCAACACCCATCTGTAATATCTTCTTACTACTAATAAGTTCTTAATATCAACTCAGAAAGAGACCCATCATATTGCTGTTAGATCTTGGCGTGTTAGCTGAATTAATAGATTTTCTTGAACCTTGCTGCCACTTAGCAGTCACAGGAAAGGGTGACCTTGTGACGTTCTATTGTAATGATAAAACAGACTGGTTGAGTCCTATCTGTCAGATAGTAGAAGTGGTCAGCATACTATCCATTGCATGATAAACCATTTCTACGTTTTAATGGGGAAACGATTTATTGGGTGACTCATTGGTTTGTTTAATGTATTGCTTGTGAAATCGTATGATCAATTGCTGTGTGTCATGTCTGCATGGAGTGAATCCCCTGCCAAGGAAATGCAGATTTGTCTTGTGAGATAACACCTGCTACTTTGGTTCTGATGCCAGGATGATAGCTGGAGCACTACCTCTGCCATCTACTGAGGTCATCTCTCCGGTATCTCTCTGCCTGGAAAAAATTATTCACCCCTGCACAAGAGCAACTGAAAAGAGATCTGAAATACACTTTGTCTGTTTGACTGCTCTCAGCCTTTCTTCTACAGGCAGTTACCACTTGCACACTTTAGTCTTTGAAAGTGAAAAGATAATATGCACATCTCGACCGGGAGCTAATGTGGGTTTATATTTAGATATGCCTGGGATGTGATTATGAAAAGTCATAGTCCATGGCTCACTGTGGTAGCGAACTTGCAAAGCAGCAGAGACACTGAATTTCTCTGAGCCTGATATTCATTATGAGTTATCCATAAACCCTTGAATTAAATATTTTCTCAAATTACAGCTGCAAGATTAATTAATTTATGGATATGGGCTTGGATCTCAGGATCAGGTTAACACGTGAGTTAGTCCAGAGCATGATTTTGGATGCTAAAGCAGTTCCTCCTACAGTTTAGGGAAAGGCTGGACCAGGGTTTCCGTTAGCCAGTATATGATGGCTTTGCCCCCCCCCCAAGGAAATAATAATTGAAAAGCCGCTAAAATTGTTGCCGGAAAAATCCATTGCAAAATAATGCTTTTAATTCACTGATGGAAGTACCAGTCAATGTGCTCTGACTTCAAAGGCAAATATACTTTTATGTGCTAATAAATCCTCAAGCTGCTTGGAAATTAGTGTCAGGTGAGTTTGTTTCTACTCACCTGACATGAAAAAGTTCCTCATAAGGGACTTCAGCTAAGTACCCCGACTGGACAAAATTGGCGAAGATTGTGTTGGTTATCCCCGATTCCAGTGTGCCTGTCGAGAGGGTATTCTTTCTCCAAAACAGATTAAAGACAGCCTCAAGATCACGCCGTCTTGAGGACAAAGTAACAAGACTGATGCGATTTGCAAGCTGCTCCATGGAGTTGGACGGTTTTGACTTCCTAACAGCAGCGGCTGACAAGGTCTCGTAAATTAGAGGCAAATGATTTTGTTAGTCAGTCCCGGGCTCTAGCAGTTCTGCTGCCGCCCTAGGCAAGATCAACGTATGCCGCCCCTGTGTCATATATAGTATAAAGATTTTGAATAGATTGATAGACTAGAGTAGAGTAATGATGTGTATCATGCGCAATTGGTGCATTTCAGTAGCACATAGAAACGAAATATCGTTGGCAACTATTCACAACAGCAAGTTACAATGTTGCAATCCCAAGGCAGCCAACTGCCTATAGTAGGAAATAGAGTTATCAATAAGCCACATATATCACACACATGGTCTAAAATTAACACTCCACGCCTGCCAAATGCGGGTAGATTTTGGCATTGGCAGGTAAGATGTTGTCTATTTCACCAGCCACATAGGCGGGTGATCAGGGTTCCACATTGCGAACATTTCACTTGCATTTGTGAATAAAAATAGTCACGTATGATCACATTTATAGTAAAAACAAATACTGCAGTAGCTGTTTTCAAAGTATTTACGCCGGTTTGTTTCATAGCTGGTAAATTTAATCCACAAAGTCAAAGAACTACGAATCCTATATAGCCTATTCCACCTCTCACTGCAGCACTGCCTGGCTGGGGGCTGTGCGCAGTGCGCATGTGAAGAGCTGAGAGGCCGTGTCTAGAATTGACAGTTCATGCAGCATTTGTATTCTGATAATGGAGTTCTGATCATAGAATTCCAAACATGTCACACGTCTACATTTACATTTAAATGTGTCCACATTGTGTCCGTTCACGCGCTATATTCAAATGCCAGTTGGCATTCTAGAAATGGTGGAATATGATGACACAACAGCTGATGGCAGTAGCTAACTTCTGTAACTAAGTAGCCAGCTATCCTCTGTCGTTAGCCAGCAAGCAACGCTAAAGGGATTGCAAACGACTTAGCATAACTCCAGCCAAACTGAAAAATAATCTTTCTAAATATTAGCTTGCTGGCTAGCATTTATGAGGCCAGCAAACACGTTCCCCACACACTAGAAACATATTTCCTCCTATTATATGATTCCATCTGTGTTATTTCATAGTTTTGATGTCTTCACTATTATTATACAATGTAAAAAAAATAAAGAAAAAGCCTTGAATGAGTATGAGTATCCAAACTTTTGACTAGTACTGTAAGTGTCAAGTGTAGACACGACCAGTGAATTATTAATTTTTAGAAGCGATGCGCACAGGCATAAAAGTTGGTTTAATTTACTTAAAACGATAGACTACTGAAGTGAGACTGCCCTTGTGTTTTTACACAAGGTTGTTTTTCTATGTTTGAGTTTCAACTGCTAGGGAAGAGAAGACAACTTCTGCTAGGCAGACTCAATCTCACAGCCACAAACATGACTCAAATCGTGCTACCACACCCTTAAAAGGGAAGGTGCAAATTTTTGTCTCATCTGTGATATTAGGCCACCCAAAATGAAATATTAGCATCCCAAAAATATTTTGGCTGATAAAAAAATCTGAGTGGCTGGTAGATTTTTATTATCTGTCTTCTACTAAGCTAACATATGGCATTTTTTAAAGATGGTTATATCATGGACCATTTAAACTATTCAATTTTTTATTTTATTTTAGGACCCCTTTAGGTATAGAATTATATATACAAAATATTATTTGGTAAAATATAGTACTATAGAAATACTATAGAAACACATTGAATAACACATTAATAAATGGAAAGAAAGAAAGTAAAAAAATATAGAATAAGGTTTTAAAGTGTCTCTTATATCTAGCAGATGTAAGCAAGCTCAGCAAATATTTTTGGACACATTTAACCCCTTATTTTTGTTGGCACAAAACTACCTCCATACTTCCATTAATTTGTATGGGTTACCTTCCAATGAGTCCCGTGACACTTGTGGGGGTCGTAGAGCACACCATCATGCTTGTGATTCTCACCTTTCCATAGAGTGGTCATAATAGTTAGGCCAAACCATTCGGACGCTACAGACATTTTTGTGAGAAGACCGATTTTCGGGATGTCTCCTGGTCGGAGATGTTAAAGGGTAACATAGGCGGATGCGGGGGACTGAGACGCAGCCCATGCAAAAAAAAAACCATATCTCTACCTTAAATTGACAGATTTTGATGTGGATGTTTTGTATTATGTTCATTGGGTTGATGCATGGGTGTGTCAGACTCTTAAGGAGTAAGATGAATTACAATACTCTAAATGTGATTTTGAGCACTGTGGGTGGACGCCCTAATGAATTACACACCCAATGCATATAGACGTCTGATACATTTCTCAAATGCCCGTTAAATAAAATCTTGCCGGTCATGTTGACCAGTGCCAAAACGGAAACCCTGGTTTGGACTAAAACTAAGCCCAATGAGCCTTAACCCACTTCATGTTCTTACTCATCGATTGTTTTGGTTAAATGTGATCCGTCTATGTCAATACCATGCAACAGGTGATGTTTTTCTTTGGATTATCAAAGGGAAAGCTGCTCAGCTAGTGTGGTAAGAAATTTGAGAAAGATTTCTAACAGAAAGCACACGTAATGCAGAGAACATTTTGCATGACAGAGTAGCTTTAGGAGTTTCCTTTGCCACGGGCTTTGCATCTTGCTGTGTATAATTATTTTAACATGCCTTTCCGACCTCCTCTGCTTTGACACTCAGATGGTATGGATTTTCTGGAATGCTTGATGTGTCTACAGTGCACACGTCACCCATTCCCAGTAGAGTCAAACTGTGTAGGTCTAGACAATGTCTTGATATTTTGTAAAATATTCAACATTGTCAAACTCTATATAATATAGGCAACATGGGGAGCTACAAAGCAGTTTATTTGTTTTAATGTTTGCATTCTAAGTTAATTATTATAGGAATGCCTTAGGTTGTGGTTTAATTTGTCTGTTCTGATAATAGCACCAAGTCCATGGCACCATGCAAGGATTTTATAGGAAATTCTAAATGAACTTATTTCTTGGGGACATTGACTTGGTAAATATACATTGAGCATCACTTAGTGATGTTTCAATTTGGTTTTGTCTAGTCTGTATCGCCACCTTCAGATGTGATCGATGTGAAACATAAAACCGTCTCCATGCTAGCTGCCACGTTGGAACAGTTTAGTTGCATTTCACAAACTGTTTTTCTATCTCTATGGGCAACAAGGTGGCATGACAACAAAGACTGATGTTCCCTCCTTCACTCTGTCATCACCCCTGCCGGAAAAACAGGAGACAAATGATCATTAAAGAGAGACAACCACATGCAACAGATTACCTTCAGGACACTTAATTCATCCCTGCCCATCTGCTTTGTTTTCCAGGAGGTTGACTGCTCCTCACAAATGTACTTTCTTATTCTCTAACACAGTGTTATTCATCTTAGGAGTGGATGTAGAATGGAGATGGATGGGAGGTGGTGGAGGAAATCTGCAAAGGGTTATAGAGGTGGGGGAGGTCTATGGGTTAACACAGTCTCCTTGGCAACCGTTTGATAATTCTCCGGCTGTCAGGCCTGCGCTCCACATGGTAACGAATGGCATCTCTGTGTCGACGGGCTGTGACCAGAGGTGGAAACGGGGAGAGAGTGGATCCAGGATCAGTGGCTGGTTTAGCGGCCCCTTGAATGGCACCTCTCATCTAATAGCTGGCCACGTCCCCTCCTCTCCCTCCAGCGTCGCCATCTGCAGATCCCAAGAGCTGCTTTGATTGGATTAGCCATGAATTCATGAGACAGGCTTGAAGAACAGCCTCTGTCGTGGAAATCTCTTATCATATCTTAATTAGCTTTTTGTGAGTGCATGCGCCTGTGTGCTATCGTTATGTTTTTTTGTTATAGAATCAAAGAGAAGCCAACCTGGGTTTCCTACAATGGGGATGGCTATTAGATTGGGCACCCAATATAGATCACATTGAGTTAACTATTTTCAGAGTAGAAAGTCTTATGGAAAGCATGTTGCTTCTCCTTGAAGTACATTTATCTGTTATATAACTGAAGGAATGGGCTAGGAATTGGACGTGGGGGCAGGATATGGTGAACAAAGAAGTGGTGCACAAATGTCCCCCATAGACAGGAGTTTAATGACAAGTGTCCATGCTTTATTGCCTGGTTGTTTCAACTTCCGATGTGCAGTAAAAGCCCCTTGAGTCGGACTAGTCTGTGGCAGTGCTCTCCTCAGTGCTTATATCTCCTTCCTGCTGCATGGATTATACATGTTGGAAAAGTAATCTGTGATTGATTTTCAAAGTAATTGTTGTTTTTGGAATGGGGAGGTGTAAGCCAAGCTTCGAGGATTGGCTGTCCCCTTTCTGATGATTTAAACATTCTTCCTTCATTTGACCACCGAGTGCATAAAAGAGAGAGAACAGTTGAAACCAGCATGGCGTTTTTAACATTTTTATATAATCTTTCTTCTCCATGGCACAGGAATGAGTCTGCCCTCTGTCTCCACCCCGGTGTCTGAAATTAATAGCTTATGTATTTATTGTTGTAAGTTTCTGCTTAGTGTGAGATAGAGGGATCAGTTGGGGGGATGGCATTGTTTGGTTTGGGAAGTATTCTGTTGGTTGCATAGCAACAGGCCCCTGGAAACGGGAGTGGACGGTGTTGCCACTAGCAACCGTTGTTGCTCTGCAAACAATGTGGGCCAGTGCAAACAAGAGCCAAGACTGTGGGCTCCTGTTTTTAATTGAACATCTGTATGTGTTTTTCTCTGATTGAGCGCTGGTTAAGTTAGATTTGTCAGTGACAGATGTTTAAATCTTGTCTAGATTTTCATACCAAATAGCAGGTATAAGTTTATAGTACTGCACGCTTACCTTTAAGAGGTCTACCAAATGCACACAGAAATGTGTGTTATAGATCTGTCATTCTCATTGAAAGCAAGTCTAAGAAGCGGTTGATCTGTTCTATTTGCACTATTTCTATTCTTCCCGTTCTTAAGTTTCTTTTTTGTGTTTTTTTACTTTTGGTTTTGTACACCAGCTTGGTTTAGATAGTACAATGATTCTCTACACTATAATTGCTAGTTTTGTCACATAAACTGAAATTAAGCAAACTATTTGAATTTTAGCAACCATAAAATGGCGGAGTGATTTCTGCATAGGGCATCTTTAACAGAGGGATATTGGTCCGCTCACACAATTGTCTAAATTGCTAATTTGTGAGTTGCTTGAGTGAAGACAGGATAATTTATTTGAGGTTTGTGATTGAAGTTGTCTCAGGGTTGTGAAGAGAAAGTCTCTGTTAAAAAGTGCAGTCCATTCACAGTTGGGTTCTGCAGTGGTTTGCCGGTCATAGCAGTTGGTGGGAAATTTGTGTGGCTTTTAACTGTCACAGGGGGGCTCAACTCAATGTGGCTGGGGGAGAAAGCCATCTAACCAGTCTGCCTGCACTCCCTCCCTCCTCCAGTCCAACGCATGGCACACTTCCAAAGCACCAACTTATTTGAGCTTTAAGCATGAAAACTTAAAAGGACAAAGCCTAGGTTTATGAGTCCCTGCACCACCCCACTCCACTGCTCCCTCTCCCCCTTCAGTGCATAATAACCACGCTAAGGAAAGAAGTCCAAAGATAACTGCAGGGATTGTTATCAGTGTATTTATAACTCAACTGACACCCCATGGATAAATTCCTTCCATTTGAAACATCTGGCCGCTGGAGCTTTAAATAAATAAAAAAAATCATTTTTAAAGATGCCGTCCGGGATCTTAAACACTTAAAAATTCTTAACATATCATACACATTTAGCAACAAAAAAAAGGAATACTTTTTTTGTAGGATGTAGCATATCATACAAAATGGATGACTTTGTATACAATTGTGCACAATTTTTCGGGGACCTGTTTTGGCTCGTGAGGACAAACATATGGCTGAATTTATACAAAAGCTCTGGACCATCTTTTTAACTTCTTTCAGAAAATGCTAAATGAGTACTGCGATTATTTGCTGTTGTATTACAAGTTTGCCACAAGGAATAATGCAAGGAATAGACAAATAATGGAGGATTGTCTGTCTATATTCTACTCGAGACCCTTATAGACGGGTGCTAATTTTGCCTCCTGTCTGACAAATACATATGAGAGGGACTAGAGGTGGCTGAAAGTGACCGAGGCTGTTTGTGACTCTTTCAAGAGGTTACACAGAGAAGGACTGGACTTGGCAGTCTCCTCAAACAGCTTTATATTGTGTGAGTTCCTATGTGATTAATGCTTAGACAACGATTGACAAATGCCAGCCTAAAGTAATGGAAGAATTACAACATTATCGACACATTTACATTACATTTACATTTAAGTCATTTAGCAGACGCTCTTATCCAGAGCGACTTACAAATTGGTGCATTCACCTTATGACATCCAGTGGAACAACCACTTTACAATAGTGCATCTAAATATTTTAAGGGGGGGTGAGAAGGATTACTTTATCCTATCCTAGGTATTCCTTAAAGAGGTGGGGTTTCAGGTGTCTCCGGAAGGTGGTGATTGACTCCGCTGTCCTGGCGTCGTGAGGGAGTTTGTTCCACCATTGGGGAGCCAGAGCAGCGAACAGTTTTGACTGAGCTGAGCGGGAACTGTACTTCCTCAGTGGTAGGGAGGCGAGCAGGCCAGAGGTGGATGAACGCAGTGCGCTTATTTGGGTGTAGGGCCTGATCAGAGCCTGGAGGTACTGAGGTGCCGTTCCCCTCACAGCTCCGTAGGCAAGCACCATGGTCTTGTAGCGGATGCGAGCTTCAACTGGAAGCCAGTGGAGAGAGCGGAGGAGCGGGGTGACGTGAGAGAACTTGGGAAGGTTGAACACTAGACACCACTTGGCTATAAGGCTAATTATTACTTATCTAGACAGGCGTGTCTTTGGAATCCTCCTGTGTGGAAAATGTCAGTGTCACACCAGCTCTGTGGTAATCCATGCCAGGGTTTCTGTTAGGAAAATGTGGTGCCGGACATTTGACCGGCGGCGGTTTAATTTACCGGACATTTGAGAAATGTACCGGACCCATATGCATTGGGTGCGTAACCTGATTAGGGCGTCCACCCACGGTGCTCTGAATGACAGAAATCACATTTAGATTATGGTAATTCACATTAACTGAACATGGAAGTTGAGGATGCAACAACGATTACCCAATTCTGACGCACACTTTGAAGATGTTAGAAAAACTGTCCACATATACTTTTCCTCAGCTAACAAGACGAGTAAGGAACAGCAAAATCACTAGCCAATGTCAATCTACTATCCACCATAGTAGAAAGTCTAGCTATTCTATTGGCCAGCATATTGAGAAAGAAATAGCTTATTCCATGCAGACTCTGAGACAGTTGTGTGACGATAGATCCCAAATTCATACAACAAGTAGGCCTAGGCTACATTATTATTATTTTTTTTCAAGCAATGTGTCTAATGCAACAGACCAGAACGTTTAACTTAAAATGTTGAACTATTATTTCTTCACATTATAAGTGCGCAGCAATACGCCTAAGGCAGTAGGCTACGTGTGAATGTTCGTTCTATAATGCAATTAGCAGGAAATCACTGTTGTCAAAAACATATGACAGAGATGAAAATATCAATTAAAAAAGTAGAAGAAGAACTAGCTTGGGTTGCTAATATGTTTAGTATTGTGCCTTTGGCTACTGGGAAAAGAAAGAAAGTGTATGTCAAATAATTGCTTCCACGGATATGGTCGGATTTTGGGCTAAGCTATTTTGAAGCCATGTTAGACATGCTTCATAATATGTAGTAAAATGTTCAGGTTTTAAACAATTAAGTATATGTTTTCAAAATGCATACTACTTCTAGCTCATTGCAAAGTGGCGTGTGATGTGCTGATGAAGCCTGCCTTCCGTTGCCTATGCATTTGCTGTTTGAGATGCTGTAGCAGTGAAGACATCAAAACTATGAAATAACACATGGAATCATGTAGTAACCAAAAATGTGTTATAACAAATCAAAATATATGAACTATTTTAGATTCTTCAAAGTAGCCACCCTTTGCCTCTGACAGCTTTGCACACTTTTGGCATTCTCTCAACCAGCTTCATGAGGAATGCTTTTCCAACAGTCTTGAAAGAGTTCCCACATATGCCGAGCTCTTGTTGGCTGCTTTTCTTTCACTCTGCAGGTGTGTTTTGGGTCATTGTCCTGTTGAAAAACAAATGATAGTCCCACTAAGCGCAAACCAGATGGGATGGTGTATCGCTGCAGAATGCTGTGGTAGGCATGCGGGTTGAATTCTAAATAAATCACTGACTGTGTCAGCAGCAAAGCACCCCAACACCATCACACCTCCTCCATGCTTCACAGTGGGAACCACACATGCGGAGATCATCCGTTCACCTACTCTGCATCTCACAAAGACACGGCGGTTGGAACCAAAAGTCTAAAATTTTGCCTCATCAGACCAAAGGACAGATTTCCACTGGTCTAATGTCCATTGCTCGTGTTTTTTGCTGTGCAAAGCTGTCATCAAGGCAGAGGGTGGCTACTTTGAAGAATCTCAAATATAAAATATATTTTTACTTTTTTAGCACTTTTTTGTTTACTACATAATTCCATACATATTATTTCATTGTTTTGATATCTTCACTATTATTCTACAATGTAGGAGAAAGTAAAAATAAAGAAAAACCCTTTCGGTGTGTCAAACTTTTGACTGGTACTGTACATAGGCTAAAAAACATTCATTCGCAATGGGATTTTTTTGTTCATCTCCCGGACAATTGGCCTGCACCATTTTTATTTATCGGCTTTTCTATTTAAAAAATGTATCAGACAAAAGCCGGCTTTTACCAGCTAATGGGAATGCTGGTTCATGTCCATTGTTGTGAAAAATCGTACTTCAATCATGTTTCACAATTTCCGTTAATAAGCCTAGGTATGGTGTTGCTCACAACTAATTGTCCTAATGCCCTAATGTTAATCTTTTATTATTTGTCATCTGTCTTTAATTTAGTGTGTAGCTCTGAAGAAATTTGACACCAGAATCTAAGCAATCACAATGCATTTTACATTCATTCACTCACTTTCTAACTCTACTCTCTGTGTCAAAACAAATTTAAAAAATACTGAAATTTAAAGTGCTGGGGGTGTTTGAGCAGAGCTGAACAGCACCTGTTGCCCACCCACTAGCTTGACTCTAATGATTAATGACTGTCTAATCAAACAGTATTAAAAGCAGCCTGTTAATGGACACTAAGCTATTCGTGCTTCAGGCAGTGTAGTACTGATCTAACAGGCAGCAAGCAAGCAGTGTTACTGTTTACATATCTGCTTTGATTATGGTAGATGTGATACATCTTTGTGTATTATTATCCCGTGTAATGATGTGGCTTTTATAGCAGTAATTGTGTGTCTATATAGGGAGTGGTTATCAGTCTGTAAATTATTTCCTTGTTGAGCCCGTGTCTGGTATGGTGGCCTAGTTTAAAAGGGAAATCTGCAGTTGAAACAACAACGGGGCACCCCGACACTGTTTTGGTAAAAAGTTGAGCAATGGGGCTAGATAAATCTATCATCATCTGCACATCGATCACTCCAGTGTTAGTGCTAAATTGTAATTATTTCGCCTCTATAGCCTATTTATTGCCTTACCTCCCTACTCTTCCACATTTGCACACACTGTACATAGATTTTTGTATTGTGTTATTGACTGTACGTTTGTTTATGTGTAACTCTGTTGTTGTTTGTGTGGCACTGCTTTGCTTTATCTTGGCAGGGTCGCAGTTGTAAATGAGAACTTGTTCTCAACTAGCCTACCTGGTGGAATAAAGGTGAAATAAAACATAATGTAACCACTCTCAAATTCATAGGCAGGGCTATGGATGCAAGGACTGCTCACCCATGAGATCCAAATGATAGTTTTAACCACCTTTTAAAGCTATACAGTATTTGTTTACATTTACACTGTTTACAAACAATGGAATTCTGATGGAGTACGACAGATGAACTAAGCTCATGAGGCATTTATACATTTTATTATTCAAGAATCAATAGGTATATGTCATTAATTTAAAAGTCCACAAATGGATGTAGCAATCGCATATTGCCCCTTTACAGCTGCTCCTCCTGGACACTGATTGAGGATGAATAAGTAACGGAAGTGGCTTGTCCATGTCTGCTGACTGATTAGGCCTCATTTGTTTAGCTACTGATCTTCTAGAGATGTTCTGCCTCCTCCCTCCCGGCAAAGACACCCAACCCCCTTCTCTCTCTCTCTCTCTCCCTTTCCTTCCCCTCCCCCTTGCTCTGTGGCCACACTCAAAAATTTATGTGCATGAGCTTTAAAAAGAAAAGAGAAAGGAGGGAGCAGCAGGGAGGGAGAAGAGTGGGGCAAGGGTTGGGGGTGGTCGTCATGGATTCCTCACCATAGCAACTGGCAAACGTTTACAAAGCATTAAAGAATTTCCTCATATCAGCTGGATTATTGGAGCCCCAGAGAACAGCTCTCATTTGAAACAAATGCTGAATATCATCAGGACCCTGGCCGTGCTTGGAGCCCCACTGGCATTTCCTTTTTTTTCTTTCTTCCTATTTTGGAGACACTGTGGACGTCTTTTTTTTCTTCCCTATCCCCCTTGCAGTTTCATTCTTCCCTACAACCCCTCCCTATCTTTCTCTCTATGAAAGAGAGAGCCTTTGTGTCACTCCATTTTTAGCTCTCCACACTCCCTTTTGCCATGCGGTGCACATTTTCGCCCAATGCTAGTCAGAGTTTGGGGTACCAGTAAGGGCCTCCTGAGTCCTGACAATACTCACAACAATGGTTTTCACCACAACTTTTCCAACTGCTTCCTTCCTAGCAGCTGGACTAATACTAAGTAGCCATTTTCTGCTGGCTTTACCATTGTTTTTAAAGGCCAGAGATGAGGTGACTCAGTAGGGCCTGGGGCCTGGACCTCCACCTAGGCAATATGAAGACCTGGCCACTCTCTGTGGCATGCTGTGAAAAGCCCATTTGTTTGGTATGTCAGCACATGTGCAGGCCTGGCTCTGAGTAGGGATTCATTCTGACGGTTCTGTCTTGTCTGGCAGGGCTGCGCGTGTATACTCTTGTCTTGTATGTCCTTGCTCTGAATCCCAAGTGGTGCAGCGGTTTAAGGCACTGCATTAAAAAAAAAGTTTTTATTTAACTAGGCAAGTCAGTTAAGAACACATTCTTATTTACAATGACGGCCTACCGGTGAACAGTGGTTACCTGCCTTGTTCAGGGGCAGAATGACAGATTTTTACCTTGTCAGTCCTGGGATTCTATCCAGCAACCTTTCGGTTACTGGCCCAACGCTCTAACCACTAGGCGCCACTACAGCCTCTGATTCGATTCCAGGCTGTATCACAACCGGCTGTGATTGGGAGTCCCATAGAGCAGCGCAGCGTCGTCCGGGTTAGGGTTTAGCCGGGGTAGGCCGTCATTGTGTTAAGAGAATTATGTTCTCATGTTCATTAACCAATTAAATTAAAATACTTTGTCTGTTACTAAGAATTTGTAAGGTTCTTATTAAAATGAAACAGACAGAGGCCAGTCTACTTAGTCAGCAGTTTTATTTACGAGAGCTCTGCTTATCATTTCCTGTACATTGGTCTATATACCTCACATTTCGTCATAAATGTCCCTCCTCTCAGAAACAATGACAACATAGTTCACAAGTCTTCTCCTACTCATACATTGTCTGCCACCTGTTAAACAATCTACTACAAGCCCAAGGTTTGGGTGGGGAGACTTCCTTCCCTGTTATCAGTTCCACAGTGGTCACAAGTTGTCTGCCACAGTTTCTTGCCTGCTAACAGTCCCTTTTTCTTATGGACAAACATTATTTATCATTATACAGAGACAGGGTAGAATTCTGTTAGTTATAGTTCTACGTTAAATGTATACATAATTTAGTCATTATTCATAAAATTCATAACACATTGAATTTGTTCTTAACTGACTGGCCTAGTTAAATGAAGGTAAACAAAAATACAAATAATAATAATCCCACTCCTCTTCCCTCTTCCCTCTCTCCTCCCCTCATCCCGCTCTCCCCTGTAAGGTCCCAGCATGCAGAGTTCAGATGGAGGGTCCGATTCGCCGTCCAGTGTGGTGCTGCGTACGTCCACCTCCACCCAGGCCCCCGTGGTGCAGCCCGTCCCAGCCTCACAACAGGTATACTACTACAAAACCAGGCTGCACTCCCTCGCATGCAGCAAGTGGTCTCTCTCACTCAACCACAACACTCTTCCTCACAGCACTCTCCCCCACGACCAGCAACACTTCACATCATGGTCTCTTTCAAACACAGAACTCTACATCAGAGTACTCTCTCACAAACATGATATTCTCCCCATGGGAGCCAAACCCCTCTCACACCATGCACTGGGGAAGAGCAGCAGAATTCTCAAAAACCTGTTGATTTCATTAATAACTTATCATGACAGATACCAGATTTATTACACTTCAGAGCAATCCTTTAATGTGAATGTATTTCCTGTATATTAAGAACCACATACAGTGCCTTCAGAAAGTATTCACACCCCTTTACTTTTTCCACATTTTGTTGTTACAGCCTGAAGTTAAAATGTATTAAATTGAGATTTTGGGTCATTGATCTACACACACACAACACCCCATAATGCTAAAGTGGAATGTTGTTTGTAGAAACTTTTCAAAATGTATATAAAATAAAAACTTAAATGTCTTTTGAGTTAATAAGTATTCAACCCCTTTGTTATGGCATGCCTAAATAAGTTCAGGAGTAAAAATGCGTTTAACAAATTGCATAATAAGTTGCATGGGCTCATTCTGTGTTAAATAATAGTGGTTAACATTGTTTTTTAATCATGTAGAGTAGTGAATCTCAAGCACAGATTCAACCACAAAGAACAGGGAGGTTTTTCAATGCCTTGCAAAGAAGGGCACCCAGCGATTTAATAAGGAGAAAAAAAAGCAGACGCTGGATATCCCTTTGAGTATGGTAAGTAGGCTTTGGATGGTGTATCATTACACCCAGTCACCACAAAGATACAAGCGTCCTTCCTAATTCAGTTGCTGGAGAGAAAGGAAACTGCTCAGGGATTTCACCATGAGGCCAATGGTGATGTTAAAACAGTTGCAGAGTTTAATGGATGTGATATGAGAACTGAGGATGGGTCAACAACATTGTAGTTACTCCACAATACTAACCTAAATGACAGAGTGAAAAGAAGGAAGCCTGTACAGAATAAAAAATATTCCAAAACATGCATCTGGTTTGCTTCAAGACAATAAATGCTGCAAAAAAATATGGCAAAGAAATTTGCTTTTTGTCCTGAATACAAAGCGTTATGTTTGGGGCAAATTTTAAAGCATGGTGGCTGCATCATGTTATGGGTATGCTTGTCATCGGCAAGGACTAAGGAGGGTTTTATTTTATATAAAAGGAAACAGAATACAGCTAAGCACAGGCAAAATCCTAGAAGAAAACCTGGTTCAGTCATCTTTCCAACAGACACTGGGAGACGAATTCAACTTTCAGCAGGACAATAACCTAAAACACAAGGCCAAATCTACACTGGAGCTGAATCATTTTTTAAAGACTAATGGGCAAATAATGTACAATCCAGGTGTGCAAAGCTTTTAGAGACTTACCCAATAAGTCTCACAGCTGTAATCTTGCCAAAAGTGTTTCTAACATGTATTGGCTCAGGGGTATGAATACTTATCTAATCAGGATATATTAGTGTTTTTATTTTTCATTAATGTGAGTAAATATTATAATTTTTATTCCCCTTTGACAGAGTATTTTGTGTAGGTCATTGACCAAAAATGACAATTAAATCCATTTTAATCCCACTTCTTTGTAACACAACAAAATGTGGGAAAAGTCAAGAGGTGTGAATACTTTCTGAAGGCACTGTAAATGTATCAACAAGCATTAGCCTACATGTGGATAAAAGCATCATAAATAATGTGATATCATGTTGTCGTGTGTGATCAGGCAGGAGTTTCTGATTAGTGCAAGTAGGACCTATAACCTTGTCTTGCCACAGCTGTTCAAAATTCTGGGAAAAGGACATTGGTTGACGAGAGAATCCATAGAAACCAAGCAGTTAAACATCCTTATGTTAATATTTTTGGATAGGGCATCATATTTGCCTTGACAGCTGGCTATGCTTGAGAAAAGACAGTTCTGACCTTAAGGCCTATACTACACCGCCTCTGACATATCTCAGGCTTTTAGAGAAAGCAAATGGCATTTATTTTTGTTGTTATGAACACATCTCCCTTAACACTCCCCTAAAGAGGGAAACCAGCAGTAGTCATCTGCGACCACCAAAGAAAAACGCTGGCCCCAAATAAACCTACATTGCAGGTTGCCTGTAATTACTAAAAGCCTAGAATGGACCAAGACAAAAATGTGTTGGCTGGTAAGCTGCACTGCTGCTGAATAGCATCATCTTTCCCACCAGCAATCATTTCATATTTGTGTTGAAGTTTACAGAAGAAAGGCACAAGCCACAATGCACATAAGGAAGGAGATTATACCAAAAGTAATGTAGAAAATCCAGTAAAATCCCCTGTTTCGTGATTCTCTGGTGGTCATTAAGGGCTTAGGGATTGTATTTAATTTTTTTGTGTGTAAATAGATATAGTGTGTGTCTGTGTGTGGGCATTTTATGTGCTTACCAATAATTGTGTGTTTCCTCTCCCTCCAGAGGGTGCTGGTTCAGGCCACAGGTTCTGCCCAGAAGGGAGCTCAGGTGCAGCAGCTGTCCGTCCCTCGGGTGCAACAGGTCCCTCAGCAGGTACACTCCTCATCACCCCTTATTCCTTCTCCCCAGCCCCCAGGACACTCAGTCAGTCTAGCTTTAGCCATATGCACAGACCATGGCTCCATTCACAGTAGCATCAGACATATAGAGTCAGATTACATTCTCCACTGTATTGTAAGCGTTCTTGCTTTGGAATGGTATGGGTTTCTAACAGATAGAATTGATGTTAGATCTCAATTATATGTGCTTCAATTGCTCAGCAGGGATTTTATCTTTTCTCAGTTTGACACTTTGGACTCACTGCCACCTACTGACAGCACTGCGTTAAGATATGACCAAGATTATGATTATGGAAGACATGATTTACATTGAAGTTTCTTCTGATTCATAACAAGCATAGATATCCTATCTAATGTCAAGGAATGAGAAACAGCCTAGAGGTGGATACTCTATCTTGATAATAGTGCTTCAAGGTTGATTCATTGGTTTCTCTCTCAATAGGTTCAGCAGGTCCAGCATGTTTACCCCTCCCAGGTTCAATATGTAGGAGAGGGGGGAGAGGCAGTTTACACTAATGGAACCATGTAAGTACTGCGGTGCTCTTCATTTAAGGCAAAGGAACGTGTTCCAGGCGCCTTTAAAATGATTCTAAATAGAAAACCATTAAGGCTAATAGAACATTTAATGTGAGATTGTGTATGTATATATATATATATATATATATATATATATATATATATATATATATATATATATATATATATATATATATATATATATATATATATATATAGTGGGGCAAAAAGGTATTTAGTCAGCCACCAATTGTGCAAGTTCTCCCACTTAAAAAGATGAGAGAGGCCTGTAATTTTCATCATAGGTTCACTCCAACTATGACAGACAAAATTAGGAAAAGAAATCCAGAAAATCACATTGTAGGATTTTTTTATGAATTTATTTGCAAATTACGGTGGAAAATAAGTATTTGGTCACCTACAAACAAGCAAGATTTCTGGCACTCACAGACCTGTAACTTCTTCTTTAAGAGGCTCCTCTGTCCTCCACTCGTTACCTGTATTAATGGCACCTGTTTGAACTTGTTATCAGTATAAAAGACACCTTTCCACAACCTCAAACAGTCACACTCCAAACTCCACTATGGCCAAGACCAAAGAGCTGTCAAAGGACACCAGAAACAAAATTGTACCAGTCTTCCCACCAGGCTGGGAAGACTGAATCTGCAATAGCAAGGGCATTGAAGATGAAATGTGGCTGAGTCTTTAAACATGACAATGATCCCAAACACACCGCCCGGGCAACGAAGGAGTGGCTTCATAAGAAGCATTTCAAGGTCCTGGAGTGGCCTAGCCAGTCTCCAGATCTCAACCCCATAGAAAATCTTTGGAGGGAGTTGAAAGTCTGTGTTGCCCAGCAACATCCCCAAAACACCACTGCTCTAGAGGAGATCTGCATGGAGGAATGGGCCAAAATACCAGCAACAGTGTGTGAAAACCTTGTGAAGACTTACAGAAAACGTTTGACCTCTGTCATTGCCAACAAAGGGTATATAACAAAGTATTGAGATAAACTTTTGTTATTGACCAAATACTTATTTTCCACCATAATTTGAAAATAAATTCATAAAAAATCCTACAATGTGATTTTCTGGATTTTTTTTCTAATTTTGTCTGTCATAGTTGAAGTGTACCTATGATGAAAATTACAGGCCTCTCATCTTTTTAAGTGGGAGAAATTGCACAATTGGGGGCTGACTAAATACTTTTTTGCCCCACTGTATATATATATATATATATATATATATATTATTTGTTCACCTTTATTTAGCCAGGTATGCTAGTTGAGAACAAGTTCTCATTTACAACTGCGACCTGGCCAAGATAAAGCAAAGCAGTTCGACACATACATCAACACAGAGTTACACATGGAATAAACAAGCATACAGTCAATAATACAGTAGAAAAAGTATATATACAGTGTGTGCAAATGATGTAAGATAAGGGAGGTAAGGCAATAAATAGGCTATGGTGGCGAAGTAATTACAATATACCAATTAAACACTGGAGTGAATGGATGTGCAGAAGATGAATGTGCAAGTAGAGATACTGGGCTGCAAAATAGCAAGATAAATAAATAAATAAATACAGTATTGGGATGAGGTAGTTGGATGGGATATTTACAGATGGGCTATGTAGAGGTGCAGTGATCTGTGAGCTGCTCTGACAGCTGGTGCTTAAAGCTAGTGAGGGAGATATGAGTCTCCAGCTTCAGTGATTTTTGCGGTGCTCGGGTGGGTGCTACTATGGTGACCAGTCATTGGCAGCAGAGAACTGGAAGGAAAGGTAGCCAAAGGAGGAATTGGCTTTGGGGGTGACCAGTGAGATATACTTGCTGGAGCGCGTGCAGTCTAGTCAGACACCTAGGTATTTGTAGTTGTCCACATATTCTAAGTCAGATGTTGGACAGGCGGGCAGGTGCGGGCAGCGATCGGTTGAAGAGCATGCATTTAGTTTTACTTGCATTTAATAGCAGTTGGAGGCCACGGAAGGAGTGTTGTGTGGAATTGAAACTCGTCTGGTGGTTAGTTAACACAATTTCCAAAGAAGTGTCAGAAGTATACAGAATGGTGTCGTCTGCGTAGAGGTGGATCTGAGAATCACCACCAGAAAGACCGACATCATTGATGTATACAGAGAAGAGAGTCGGCCCAAGAATTGAACCCTGTGGCACCCCCACAGAGACTGCCAAAGGTTTGGACAACAGGCCCTCCGATTTGACACACTGAACTCTATCAGAGAAGTAGTTGGTGAACCAGGCGAGGCAATCATTTGAGAAACCAAGGCTGTTGAGTCTGCCGATAAGAATGTGGTGACTGACATGAGTCGAAAGCCTTGGCCAGGTCAATGAATACGGCTGCACAGTAATGTCTCTTATCGATGGCGGTTATGATATCGTTTAGGACCTTGAGCATGGCCAAGGTGCACCCATGACCAGCTCTGAAACCAGATTGCATAGCAGAGAAGGTACGGTGGGGTTCGAAATGGTCAGTAATCTGTTTGTTAACGTGGCTTTCGAAGACCGTAGAAAGGTAGGGTAGGATATATATAGGTCTGTAGCAGTTTGGATCTAGAGTGTCTCCCCCTTTGAAGAGGGGGACGATCGCGGCAGCTTTCCAATCTTTGGTAATCACAGACAATACGAAATCGAGTTTGAACAGGCTATAGGGGTTGCAACAATTTTGGCAGATCATTTTAGAAAGAGAGGGTCCAGATTGTCTAGCCTGGCTGATTTGTAGGGGTCCAGATTTTGCAGCTCTTTCTGAACATCAGCTATCTGGATTTGGGTGAAGGAGAAATGGGGAGGCTTGGGCAAGTTGCTGTGGGGGGTGCAGGGCAGTTGACTGGGGTAAGGGTAGCCAGGCGGAAAGCATGGCCAGCCGTAGGAAAATGATTGAAATTCTCAATTATAGTGCTCGCTGAAGTATTTCAGGGAGCGTTTGACTGTGATGAGGGGTGGTCGTTTGACCGCAGACTCATTACGGATGCAGGCAATGAGGCAGTGATCGCTGAGATCTTGGTTGAAAACAGCAGAGGTGTATTTGGAGGGCAAGTTGGTTAGGATGATATCTATGAGGGTGCCCGTGTTTACGGATTTGGGGTTGTACCTGGCAGGTTCATTGATAATTTGTGTGAGATTGAGGGCATCAAGCTTAGATTGTAGGATGGCTGGGGTGTTAAGCATGTCCCAGTTTAGGTCACCTAGCAGCACGAGCTCTGAACATAGATGGGGGGGGGGCAATCAATTTACATATGGTGTCCAGGACATAGCTGGGGACAGAGGGTGGTCTATAGCAAGCGGCAAAGGTGAGACTTGTTTCTGGAAAGGTGGATTTTTAAAAGTAGAAACTCTAATTGTTTGGGTACAGACCTGGATAGTAAGACAGAACTCTGCAGGCTATCTCTGCAGTAGATTGCATCTTCACCCCCTTTGACAGTTCTATCTTGTCGGAGAATGTTGTAGTTAGGGATGGAAATTTCAGGGTGTTTGGTGGTCTTCCTAAGCCAGGATTCAGACACGGCTAGGACATCCGGGGTTGCAGAGTGTGCTAAAGCAGTGAATAAAACAAACTTAGGGAGGAGGCTTCTGTTAACAACCATGAAACCAAGGTTTTTACGGTTACAGAAGTCAACAAATGAGAGACACTGATAGGCACTGCAGGGCCTGGATTCACCTCTACATCACCATCCTATATGTGTAATTAGGGTTGCAAAGATACTGGTAATTTACCAAAGTTACTGGAATCTTCAGTAATTCTGTTAATTAAGTAAAACAATTTCCTGCACTCAAATGACCAAATCGCCCTCTAGTGGCTTCATGGGTGGAATGTTATTAATATTTTCATAATTATTAAACATGATTTCAATAAACCTGCCGAAAATCTGGTGTTTCTATGTGAAATAAGTCTGGCAGCACAACCGATTGACAAAAGTACTGCAAATTGAGAAATCATATGACTAAACTGTATAAAAAGAAGAAACAATGCTATGACACACAGAGAAATGATATATAGAATGAGAGTAAAAAGCTTTGGAGCACCTGAAATAAAATTTTGAGCAAACAGGCAAACTCCGCTCCATCATTCATTGAATCAGATGACTCATCACAAAACCCACTGATATTGCCAACTACTTTAATTATTTTTTTTACATTGGCAAGATTAGCAAATTTAGGCATGACATGCCTGCAACAAATGCTTACACTACACATCCAAGTATATCTTGCCAAGTCTAGGACTGAAAGGCTCCTCAACAGCTTCTACCCCCAAGCCACTACTCCCGAACAATTCATAAAAATCTCCACCGGACAATTCACATTGACCCCCCCCCCTTGTACACTGCTGCTACTCGCTGTTTGTCTGTTACCTATGCATAGTCACTTCGTCCCCACCTACATGTATAGATTACCTCAACTAGCCTGTACCCCTGCACACTGACTCGGTACCGGTGCCCCCTGTATATAGCTTGTTATTGTGTTACTTTTTATTATTTACTTTTTATTTGAACCTACTTGGTAAATATTTTCTTCTTCTTGAACTACACTGTTGATTAACCTCCCTAGGGTATGTGGGACGCTAGCGTCCCATCTGGCCAACATCCAGTGAGATTGCAGAGTGCCACATTCAAATACAGAAATACTCATTATAAAAATTCAGAAAACAAAACATATTTTACATAGATTTAAAGATGAACTTCTTGTGAATCCAACCACGTGTCAGATTTAAAAAATGCTTTACGGCGAACATAGCCCAGCAGACAAATCATTACAAACAGTAACCAGCAAGTAGAAGAGTTACACAAGTCAGAAATAGAGATACAATGAATGAATGAATCCCTTACTATGATCTTCATATGGTGGCACTCAGAAGACATTAATTTACTCAATAAATGTTCCTTTTGTTTGATAAAGTCTCTTTATATCCAAAAACCTCTGTTTTGTTTGTGCGTTTTCTTCAGCAATCCACAGGCTCAAAAGCAGTCTAAACAGGCAGACAAAATAATCCAAATTGTATCCGTAAAATTCATAGAAACATGTCAAACGATTTTTATATTCAATCCTCATGTTGTTTTTAGCCTAAATGATCTATAATATTTCAACCGGGCAATAACGTTGTCAATATAAAAGGTAAACAAGAAAGGCACTCTCTCGGGATTGCGCATGAAAAAGCTCTGTGACACAGTAGGGTCCACTCATTCAGACTGGTCTTACTCCCTCATTTATCAGAATACAAGCCTGAAACAATTTCTAAAGACTGTTGACATCTAGTTGAAGGCATAGTAACTGCAATTTGGATACTGTAATGGTATTGAATAGAAAACTAGAAAACCAACAAAAAAAACTACTTCCCGAATGGATTATTCTCAGGGTTTCGCCTGCCAAATCAGTTCGGTTATACTTACAGACACTATTTTAACAGTTTTGGGAACTTATGCATATCATATCTTCTGGGCTCGAGTACCAGGCTGTTTAATTTGGGCATGCTTTTCATCCAAAATTCCGAATGCTGCCCCCTACCCTAGAGAAGTTAAGGGCTTGTAAGTAAGCATTTCACGGTAAAGTGAATAAAGTTTGATTTGATATATCTGACCAAATTATGAAAGACAAGCATTGTAATTTTGAAATGCTTAAAGTCAGTGTAGAAGAGGTGAAAAAGTTGTCTATCAACAATGACAAGCTACCAGTGTTTGACAGTTTGGATGGAAAATGAGAATAATAGCGGAAGATATTGCCACATCTTCAATTTAAGCCTACTAGAAAGTGTGTGCCCTCAGGCTTGGAGGGAAGCAAAAGTCAAGCCCCCTTTACTGGCTCAAATAGTCGATCAATCAGCCTGTTACCAACCCTTAGTTAACCCTTAGTTAACCTTTCAAACATGGTGTTTGACCAGATACAATGCTATTTTACAGTATAAAAAGATTGTGGGGGCTGTTTTGTCAGACTTCAGTACGGCTTTTGACATTATCGATCATAGTGTGCTGCTGGAAAAACGTATGTGTTATGGCTTTACACCCCCTGCTATATTGCGGATAAAGATTTACCTGTCTGACAGAACACAGAGGATCTTCTTTAATGGAAGCCTCTCCAACATAATCCAGGTAGAATCAGGAATTCCCCAGGGCAGATGTCTAGGCCCTTTACAAAACATTCACCTCAACTAAATATTGTAATAAATAATATTAGAAGTAGCAGTGACTAAACTGCTAGGAGTAACCCTAGATTTTAAACTGTCATTGTTAAAACATGTTGATATAACACTGGCTAAAATGGGGAGAAGCGCTGCTCTGCCTTCTTAACAACACCATCAACGGCCTCCCGGGTGGCGCAGTGGTTAAGGGCGCTGTACTGCAGCGCCAGCTGTGCCACCAGAGACTCTGGCCGGGACCGGGAGGTCCGTGGGGCGACGCACAATTGGCCTAGTGTCGTCCGGGTTAGGGAGGGTTTAGGGAGGGTTTGGCCGGTAGGGATATCCTTGTCTCATCGCGCACCAGCAACTTCAGTGGCGGGCCGGGCGCAGTGCACGCCAGGTGCACTGTGTTTCCTCCGGCACATTGATGCAGCTGGCTTCCGGGTTGGATGCACGCTGTGTTAACCTGTTAAGTCGACCCTCTACTTTTTCCGAACATTCTGTTAAAAATCGTGCAACATTTCAGCACCCAGCTACTCAGGCCAGGAATATAGTATATGCATATGATTAGTATGTGTGGATAGAAAACACTCAGACGTTTATAAAACTGGTTAAATCACGGCTGTGACTATAACAGAACGTGCGTTTCTTCGAAAAGTGCAGGAATATCTGATCACTGAAAATGGAAATAAATATCCATCCGCGACTTCAAGGAATTGTTCAAAGTGAATAGAATTAAATGAGGTCGAGGTTGCAGTGCCTACAGCTTCCACACGTTGTCTAGAGTCTTGTCATTTAATTCGCAATTGATTCTTGGTCTAACCGAATCAAGGGAATCGATTCCCTCCGGTCTCCGACCGGATGTTTTGGTCGAGCTCTCTCCAAGACATTTTTTCGAAACAGACACCTATAGAATTGACATCGCCTCCTGATGAATTTTATCGCTTATTAACGTGTACTAATACCTAAAGTTGCATTACAAAAGTATTTCGAAGTGTTTTGTGAAAGTTTATCGTCGACTTTTTGAATTTAAAAAAATGACGTTACGTTATGAAACGCTATTTTTTTCCGTTTATCACAAAGTCTTCATAGATCGATATCTAGGCTATATATGGACCGATTTAATCGGAAAAAAGACCCAATAGTGATTATGGGACATCTAGGAGTGCCAACAAAGAAGATGGTCAAAGGTAATGAATGTTTTATATTTTATTTGTGCGGTTTGTGTAGCGACGACTATGTTATTTTATAATAACATAATTATTATTACTAATTATTTTGTTTACGTCCCCTGTGGGTTTTTTGGGGTGTTACATGCTATCAGATAATAGCTTCTCATGCTTTCGCCGAAAAGCATTTTAAAAATCTGACTTGTTGCCTGGATTCACAACGAGTGTAGCTTTAATTCAATACCCTGCATGTGTATTTTAATGAACGTTTGAGTTTTAACTAATACTATTAGCATTTAGCGTAGCGCATTTGCATTTCCAGAGCTCTAGATGGGACGCCTGTGTGCCAGGTAGGACCAAGAGGTTAAGAAGCAGTGCGGCTTGGTTGGGTTCGGTATCAGAGGATGCATGCCTCACCTGGACTACTCTTCAGTCATGTATTCTGGTGTCACAGCGGGACTTAGGAAAATTCAATTGGCTCATAACAGGGCAGCACGCCTGAGAGCTAACATTAATGATATGCACGCTGTGTTAAGAAGCAGTGCGGCTTGGTTGGGTATCAGAGGACGCATGACTTTCGACCTTCGTCTCTCCCGAGCCCGTACGGGAGTTGTAGGGATGAGACAAGATAGTAGCTACTAACAATTGGGTACCATGAAATTGGGGAGAAAAGGGGAGTAAAATAAAAAATAAGATTTAATTTTTTTTTAAACAACACCATCAACAAGGCAGGTGCCTCACCTGGACTACTCTTCAGTCATGTAGTCTGGTGTCACAGCGGGACTTAGGAAAATTACAATTGGCTCATAACAGGGCAGCACGTCTGAGAGCTAACATTAATGATATGTCAATCTCTCATGGCTCAAATTGGAGGGAGATTGACTTAATCACTAGCTATCACCTGCCCTATGGTGTCTGTGTTTAAAATACCATATAATTGATATTGTTTTCCCTAATTCTGACTAGGACTACACATTTATTGATTATGATTTTATACATTCTAATCAATTCCATACAATTATATGTTTCAGGGCGGAATAGGGTTAGGGTTAACCCATATTCTAATCGTTCAATTAACAGATAATTCTCAACAAACAATCCACCCTGAATGACTAAATAATAACACTGACACATCAATTGTATACAAGAATAATCCTGACCAATATATTGCTTATCATATCCTGCCATATATTTACATATGTTATACAGTGACAAGGTGGAATCCTGTTAATTATTGCCTATACATTAACTACAAAAAATGACACGTCTATTTTTATTAATATTGTCAATGTCAACCAAAATCAATCTCACAAAACCAATATGTGTATTTTCATTCCTTATCCATCAATGACAGTTATAGGCCTACATTAGGTATCCTAACACTTCCTGTTAGGGTTTTTATTACAATCTTCATAAACAGTCTTAACCCTCAAAAATAGTTTCATCCAACATTGATTGGCACCTCGTAGTTAAAAGAAACAGAGCCATCTCCTAGGCCTGTAGGCCTGTATTCGTCATCACACAGGCCGGAGCTCGAAATCGGTCCGTACCACACCATCTGTTGCGTCATTGACCTCTCCGGAGTCCCGATAGCAAAACTTTCACACAAGGGACCAAACAACATCCAAACAGAACCAAAACACTCATACAGGTGAAGGTTGCCCACAACACAGTGATTATGACATTTTTCCATTTCCCAAACATACTATCAAACCAATTTCTTAGAGCGTCATCTACCCCAGATTTCTCTGCCAAATTCGTGAGCTAATGTAGTTGAACCAGCCAGGGCCTTGGTCACTGATCCGCCTGGAGCTGTGTTATCGGTGATGAAAGAACAACATTCTGCTCCGAATATGACACCCACCACCCTTTTCAGCCAGTAACATATCCAATGCTATCCTATGTAAACTCTATTGTCAAAAGATCCGGACGGAGCACTCCTTCTCTCTCTTCACCTCGTGTTTGATAAGGGTGAAGGGCATGCCTAACTGCACTAGTGCACAACTACCCATCCAATTGGTAGGCAGGTCAGGCCACAGCCTCACCCCTCTACAAACCACCAGACATCCACTCTAGGCCTTTTCATCTACCAGTCAAGTCCCTCATTGTCTTGTCGGTTGTAACATTCTCTGTCCTATTGCAGAGAATGTGACGTAGCGATCCATGACGTAGCGAGCCGTGCAATAATAATGTCCTGTAACTGTGAAAGGGGGAAGTCTGGATGTAATGGGCACATGGGGATACAGATAATGCAGATCAATGCAACTGTCATTGTCTGGCTTCCCTGCCTTCATGAACCGCTTTACCATACAGGCCATTCCCCTGGGTGTATCAATTCCATCAAATGGAATGGTTGCCACCTGAGGTTTTACTGTGTAGAATCCCCATAACCAGTTTCCACCTCAATCACTTCTTTCAGATCTTTCGTCTGCACTATCTGCACCGGCCCTTGGCTCTGGACTACTCTGAAATCACTATCTGTTTTGTCAGGGGCTCTGCTTGTATTCTGGCTGACTATAGAGCTATCACCTGCCCTAACTAACCTCTTCTACCCCGGAATGGCACTATGGTGTCAACCGAAACCTGATCAAACCCTACATACCATAACCCTAGATCCTCCTTCTTTACGTTTTTAATGGTAATTCGTACCTTTATGCAATACTTCTCTCGCTCCGGATTGCAGTCAAAAACCCTCACCTTCACTATACTCCATCTTCTTCCATACTGGGTAAGCAGATTCATATAGCCCTCTCTCTCCGTGTAGGCTATGACCTGCTTCCATGAACTACACGGGGACCTGCACAGATATCTTCCATAATGGCTCATAGTCCTAGACTGCCAAGGAGTCAGATGCCCCATTTGGTCTACATAGAACTCCACTGAGACATCCTTCCCAATCTCCACTCTCACTTCCTGTTTATCCAGATCAAGTGATCCCTTATGCTTGGTTAATACAATATCCTCATCGTCTAACTATGGGTCACGTTACCACCTTCTGCATTCTCGGAATGGGTCATGGTGTATTTAGGAATATTGCTCCCACAATAAGACAGCTTAAACCAATCGGCACTCCTGTAAAGCCCCACATTTTTCCCGGAGAACATATCCTCAGCTTGGCCAGCCCACACTTTCACTTCTATGAACGCGGACAGGGAGAGGTCAGGGAATCTTCGTTAGAGAGGTAACCCCCGACCCTTATTGGAATTCGGTTCTCCTCCTAATACTGTGATTGTTCGACAGTGTCAATGTGTCTTCTCCTGTAACCCTTTTGCAATGTGTGATATGAACCCAGGTAGCTCTTTCAGCTATTCTCACCGTGAAGGCTGTCACCAGGAGTACTTGACTTGGTATTGCCCCTCCCAATGGGGCTGCTTCCCGTCTATTCTCCTCAGGGACTGGTTTGAGTGAATCACCTTCTCCTGTAATTCACCGGTAGAGCATAAAATCTTGGACATACGGGTTTGGTTAACAAACAGTCTTCTCATGTGTTCTGCTAGAACCTAACTCTGTCATTATATTTGTTCTATCTGATTAGCTAGAATATCATCTATTATTTAAAGAACTAGACCCTAGTAAACCAATTCTAGAGATAATATCTTGACCTAATATTTCAGTTACCATAATCGTGTCCGCCAAGTAAGTTGGGAACGCTGTAAAAAAACTAATGTTCATTATTATCCAATAGGCCACAAAGTGTCCTATCCTATCCCCCCCTTTGATACATGGCTCCACCCCTGTATCAATATTGCCGCAAATCTAAATAATGACTTAGGTAAGATTAGTAAATTATCCTTATGTCAGACATTGTCATGTAGTAGCACCCCTTTCATTCTCTTTATGTCTAATTCTCCCTGGGGCGTTCGTTCATGTCTATCCTGTATCAATTCTCTGTCAAGTGTCTTATCTACTTTAAGAGTTATCTGTTCTGCTTTGTATGGTCTTATATATATATGTGCTTGTCTATGTAAACAGTAACCTTTCTATCCTTTCTTATTTCACAGGCCCTAGTCAATGCTACTATTTCGGCCTGTTGTCCCGAATAATTTCTGGCCAATGTTTCCGTGTTTAACACCTTAGTTAAAAAACTTTTGTCTCCACTCAGTATTGTTCTCTACCCATTCTGTGTCACTCCTATCTTGCTCATTTCCTGGCCCCCCTTCCCCACCTTCTCCTCTCTGCTCCCAAACCTTTAAGGTCCCCGTAGTGCGGGGAGGGCTCCTCTGTCTGACCTTTCTCTTATCTGTCTGTCTTTCTCATAACAGTCCGTATCAAATATGGGTTGTTTCCAAATTTTGGCTAAGTGTCTCACTGTCTCAACTCATAGATTTTGGAAACATTTCCTGTCTATGGTGGCCATCTCATCTCTAGAGTTATTACATAGGTTGATTAACCTCTAGCGACCAGCAATCCCGTATTCGGGAGCGTAATCATAGCCTCAAGCGCATTACCATAACGCAACGTTTCCTATTCATGAAAATCGCAAATGAAATGAAATAAATATATTGAAACACAAGCTTAGCCTTTTGTTAACCTGTTACTCCTACCCCCTACTTTTTCGAACATTCTGTTAAAAATCGCGCAACATTTCAGCGCCCTGCTGCTCATGCCAGGAATATAGTATATGCATATGATTAGTATGTGTGGATAGAAAACACTCAGACGTTTATAAAACTGGTTAAATCACCGCTGTGACTATAACAGAACGTGCGTTTCATCGAAAAGTGCAGGAAAATCTGATCACTGAAAATTGAAAAATATATCCATGCGCGACTTGAACCCATTGATAAAGGTGAACCACATTTAATGGGGCTGAGGTTGCAATACCTACAGCTTCCACACGTTGTCTAGAGTCTTGTCATTTGCCTACTATTTGTTTCTTGGTCAAACAGACGCAAGGCAGCGCATTTCTTCCGGTCTCCGACCGGATATTTTGGTTGAGATTTACCCGGACATTATTTCCAGACGGACAGCTAAAGAATATACTTCGCCTCGTGATCAATTTGATCGCTTATTAACGTTTACTAATACCTAAAGTTGCATTACAAAAGTATTTTGAAGTGTTTTGTGAAAGTTTATCGTCGACTTTTTTAATTAAAAAAATTACGTTACGTTATAAGACGCTATTTTTTTTTGTTTATCACACAGTCTTCATAGATCGATATCTAGGCTATATATGGACCGATTTAATCGAAAAAAAGACCCAATAGTGATTATGGGACATCTAGGAGTGCCAACAAAGAAGATGGTCAAAGGTAATGAATGTTTTATATTTTATTTGTGCGGTTTGTGTAGCGACGACTATGCTAATTATTTTGTTTACGTCCCCTGCGGGTCTTTTGGGCTGTTACATGCTATCAGATAATAGCTTCTCATGCTTTCGCCGAAAAGCATTTTAAAAATCTGACTTGTTGCCTGGATTCACAACGAGTGTAGCTTTAATTCAATACCCTGCATGTGTATTTTAATGAACGTTTGAGTTTTAACTAATACTATTAGCATTTAGCGTAGCGCATTTGCATTTCCAGAGCTCTAGATGGGACGCCTGTGTGCCAGGTAGGACCAAGAGGTTATCAACACTGTCATCTCAGATTTTCAAAATATGCGTTACAGCCAACGCTAAACAAGCATTTGTGTAAGTTTAGCATGGCATAATGCTATGCTAGGCTGTGCTGGCAGCAGGCAACATTTTCACAAAAATAAGAAAACCAAATTAAATCATTTACCTTTGAAGAACTTCAGATGCTTTCACTCAGGAGACTCCCAGTAAGATAGCAAATGTTAATTTTTTCCAAAAATAATATTTTTGTAGGTGAAAAACGTCATGTTTGTTCATCCTGCTTGGCTGAGAAATCGACCAAAAATACTTCAACTATAACGGCAAACTTTTTTCAAAATTTGCTCCATAATATCGATAGAAACACGGCAAACGTTGTTTAGGATCCATCCTCAAAGTGTTTTTAACATATGTATTCAATAATATATCCGTGGAGGCAGTTGGTTTCTCATAAGAAACTATTGGAAAAATGGCTACCTCAGTATTTTACGCAATGTTTTCTCCGGGAGACACCATGCGTCCACTCGCCCTATATGGTCTCTTACAGCCATTCTCCAATGGAAATGCCTAAAAAGACGTCACAATGCTGCAGACACCTTGGGGAAAACGTAAGCTGACTCCTAGCTCCTTCACAGCCATATAAGGAGTCATTGGCATGAGGCTGTTTCTGGGTTTCGCCTGTAACATCAGTTCTGTGGCACTCACAGACAATATCTCTGCAGTTTTGGAAACGTCAGAGTGTTTTCTTTCCAAAGCTGTCAATTATATGCATAGTCGAGCATCTTTTCGTGACAAAATTTCTTGTTTAAAACGGGAACGTTCTTCATCCAAAAATTAAAATAGCGCCCCGTATATCCAAGAAGTTAAGGTTATCTCGATGTTCTCAATAATTCTGAATCACCACAGATGTCATATATCCCTGTCCTGTTGGTCTGGATTAGGTTCTAAATACTTAACATAAGTCTACCATTAATCCAAGGCTATGCCAATTCTTTCTTCTCATTTGTTCAAATTACCACCATGTCAAATAACTATAAACTCATTCATAATTATCAATTACTCAATTTACCTTAAAATCAGTATCACAAATTACCTTAAATTCATTATCCAAATGGCCCTCCCACGAAGCTGATCAGACCACAAGGGAAAGCCATGATAGAGGTCAAAGGTTATACCACCCTTTTACAGTTGGGTTCCATACTATATTAGACAAATTAAAGAAAAACCCTCAAACATTTTCTACATGTTGTATCCCAGGTTCCCAGTACATTTCCTTTATCAAAATAATTCACAAATGTTTAATTAAAACTCAGAAAATAAAACTTCTAATATTCTATATGTGTGCCCCGATTCAGGAACCCAAACGTTGACTACAAAGAAAACCTAATAATAATGATAATTCCATTGTACTCCCTCCAATCATTAGTTTTAAATTTCCTCAATGGTTCATTATACTTAATTGAATGTGCCCTCCAAGCTTGTTTTGCAACATTAAATCCCATTCAGTCACCGTCCCTTTAAAATAAAATTACTCAACCTGCAATCCACTTTGCGGACCTGTCATGGTTCCATGTAATGGAAACAGATTATAATGTTAGTATACCTTAACTTCCTGTTCAATTGCACTGGTGTTACCTAAACAATCAAATCAAAAATCAATAACCGGGAACTGTCACAAAATTTTTATGATTCAACTATTCAGACCTCCCTCTCTTACAGCCAAATATAGCCCAGTGAGCGCGACTAACTGTCCTCTTCTTACCAGTGGACAAAAATACAACCTCTCCTCCAACAACGTTCTGTCTTACCTTACACTATCGTACGATTATAACCAAACTTTACAACTGTCCCATCTTTCGGCTTCACCCTTATGAATTGTTCCAGCCTTAAGTGTAATATGTAAATCGGCTAAATTTATAACCTACATCAGTCAATCCATAAGAATAAAAACACATTTCGATGGGCACAACTCTATCGCAATTATCTCTCCGTTATTATTTAGAATTCATCAGGTTTAGGTAACTGTCTCATCTATGATTCAGTAATTTAAATACGACCCCAGTCTCAATACATTATTCCAGCAGATCATTTGGGCAACACAACGTATTCCATTGAAATCACCTCGCTATTATTTTAAATGAATTAGTCTTTCAATTTAACCTAAACAAGCTATTAAAACGTTCAGATTATATCTGCAACAACTGTATCTGTCCAGGCAAAACCTATCAATAGAATTACAATCAGAATGAATTTTAGTCTAGTGGTGCCCAGGCTGAGATGCGAACCCGAGTCTCCCGTGTTGTAGGCACACACTATCGAGACCATTCCCAGAAAATAGCCCTAATTTAAAGGTCCAAGCGTTTCCCCAGTGAGGATTCTCCTTACTCTCGCTCCCTCGTTGTCAATTCAATTCAATTCAAGGGCTTTAATGGCATGGGAAACATGTGTTAACATTGCCAAAGCAAGTGACACCCTAGACCCACTCCAATTTGCTTACCGCCCAAATAGGTCCACAGACGATGCAATCTCAACCACACTGCACACTGCCCTAACCCACCTGGACAAGAGGAATACCTATGTGAGAATGCTGTTCATCGACTACAGCTCGGCATTCAACACCATAGTACCCTCCAAGCTCGTCATCAAGCTCGAGACCCTGGGTCTCGACCCCGCCCTGTGCAACTGGGTACTGGACTTCCTGACGGGCCGCCCCCAGGTGGTGAGGGTAGGCAACAACATCTCCTCCCCGCTGATCCTCAACACGGGGGCCCCACAAGGGTGCGTTCTGAGCCCTCTCCTGTACTCCCTGTTCACCCACGACTGCGTGGCCACGCACGCCTCCAACTCAATCATCAAGTTTGCGGATGACACAACAGTGGTAGGCTTGATTACCAACAACGACGAGACGGCCTACAGGGAGGAGGTGAGGGCCCTCGGAGTGTGGTGTCAGGAAAATAACCTCACACTCAACGTCAACAAAACTAAGGAGATGATTGTGGACTTCAGGAAACAGCAGAGGGAACACCCCCCTATCCACATCGATGGAACAGTAGTGGAGAGGGTAACTAGTTTTAAGTTCCTCGGCATACACATCACAGACAAAATGAATTGATCCACTCACACAGACAGCGTCGTGAAGAAGGCGCAGCAGCGCCTATTCAACCTCAGGAGGCTGAAGAAATTCGGCTTGTCACCAAAAGCACTCACAAACTTCTACAGATGCACAATCGAGAGCATCCTGGCGGGCTGTATCACCGCCTGGTACGGCAACTGCTCCGCCCTCAACCGTAAGGCTCTCCAGAGGGTAGTGAGGACTGCACAACGCATCACCGGGGGCAAACTACCTGCCCTCCAGGACACCTACACCACCCGTTGTTACAGGAAGGCCATAAAGATCATCAAGGACATCAACCACCCGAACCACTGCCTGTTCACCCCGCTATCATCCAGAAGGCGAGGTCAGTACAGGTGCATCAAAGCTGGGACCGAGAGACTGAAAAACAGCTTCTATCTCAAGGCCATCAGACTGTTAAACAGCCACCACTAACATTGAGTGGCTGCTGCCAACACACTGTCATTGACACTGACCCAACTCCAGCCATTTTAATAATGGGAATTGATGGGAAATGATGTAAATATATCACTAGCCACTTTAAACAATGCTACCTTATATAATGTTACTTACCCTACATTATTCATCTCATATGCATATGTATATACTGTACTCTACATCATCGACTGCATCCTTATGTAACACATGTATCACTAGCCACTTTAACTATGCCACTTTGTTTACTTTGTCTACACACTCATCTCATATGTATATACTGTACTCGATACCATCTAATGTATGCTGCTCTGTACCATCACTCATTCATATATCCTTATGTACATGTTCCTTATCCCCTTACACTGTGTATAAGACAGTAGTTTTGGAATTGTTAGTTAGATTACTTGTTGGTTATCACTGCATTGTCGGAACTAGAAGCACAAGCATTTCGCTACACTCGCATTAACATCTGCTAACCATGTGTATGTGACAAATAAAATTTGATTTGATTTTGATTTGATTTGAGGTAGACAACATACAAAGTGAATATATAAAGTGATATATAAAGTTGTCTCTGCCTCTCTCTCTTTTCCCTGTCTGTCCCCTTATCTTCTCTTTTCCTTTCCTCTCTTGACTCTTGTCACCTTTTCTTGACTTTTTCCCTTTCTTTTTAAAATCTTTCCTGCTCTTTCCCCAAGAGTAGCAATAAATATTTGACTCCTGTCTGTCCGCTCTCTCTCTCTCTGCTCTCTATCTACAGCCCACTGTAAAACCACCGCTGCCCCCTGACCTGGGGTCCCGTCTCCTTTTACAGCCGCCCAATCCTTTTTCTGTCTCATCTTCTATGTGTATGTGCTTTTTACCGCTATCCAATTACTATAGTTATGTTCTACAGTATATTCTCTCAATCTAGGTGTATGGATATCTAAGACCTATGTATGTGCTGTTTACCGTTATCCAATTACTATAGTTGTTATCCTGCACAATCTATGTGTGTGTCTCTTTTCGTGGAATGGTCAAACCTATTTTGCGCGCCTCCAGTAGTTCTTGCCTCCCTTCCTACTAATATAGTTTAGATCAATTACTTCAACCAGTTTTACTTTTAGGTCTTACTGTTAGATGCTGTTAGATCTTAGTATGTTAGATCGGCTAATGTATATTGGCCAATTTAACGTTTAGGTCTCAACATTAGATAGTTTCCATTGGTAGTGCGTGCAGATACCTTCGTGCCATTCGTGCCAACCCTAAATCTATGTGTATGTATTTCTAATTCTGATTAAATTACTCCTATGTGTGTCTCCCTATTGGTGTGTATGTCACTACTCCCTATGTGTGGGCTCACAGTTACTATGCTTATTTTGCTATCACTTAACCTATGTGTGCTTTTCCTTTCTTGAAACTTAATCTATAGAGGTGTCAATCGGACATTAGATCTCATATACGTATACGCTAATATCTCGTATCTCACTCCGCTATACTATACCCGGACGCCGCTGGGCCAATTGTGCGCCGCCCTATAGGATTCCCGATCATGGCCAGTTGTGATATTTTTCCCGGTATTTTACAGATGTTCCATCCTGAGAATAAATCACTTTTCTCCCGGGTAACATGGTATTTTACGCCAAAACCGGAAGTGTTATTCAAAAGCATGCATAATAAAGCATTTAAATATGTATGGATGTCTTTGATTAGAGCTTTGTTCCGCATGAACATTCAAACCTGATGCTACCTGAGCCTGATGAGCCATATATTAAATACATTTTATGAGCCTTCATTAACATCATTTATTGAGCCCAAACCCCCCAAAAAGCCCAAATGATTGTGCACTTACCCAATACATACACTATCGTTCAAAAGTTTTGCATCACTTAGAAATGTCCTTGTTTTTGAAAGAAAAGCAACTTAAAATACAGCAACTCCACATCCCAGAGTCGCCTCTTCACTGTTGATGTTGAGACTGGTGTTTTGCGGGTACTATTTAATGAAGCTGCCATTTGAGGACTTGTGAGGCATCTGTTTCTCAAACTAGACACTCTAATGTACTTTTCCTCTTGCTCAGTTGTGCACCAGGGCCCTCCCACTCTTATTTTCTATTCTGGTTAGAGGCAGTTTGCACTGTTCTGTGAAGGGAGTAGTACACAGTGTTGTACGAGATCTTCAGTTTCTTGGCAATTTCTCGCATGGAATAGCCTTCATTTCTGTGAACAAGAATAGACTGACGAGTTTCAGAAGAAAGTTGTTCGTTTCGGGTCATTTGGAGCCTGTAATCAAACCCCCAAATACTGACGCTTCAGATACTCAACTAGTCTAAAGAAGGCCAGTTTTATTGCTTCTTTAATCAGAAAAAAGGTTTTCAGTTCTGCTAAAATAATTGCAAAAGGGTTTTCTAATGATCAATTAGACTTTTAAAATTATAAACTTGGATTAGTTAACACCACGTCCCATTGGAACACAGGAGTGATGGTTGCTGATAATGGGCCTCTGTACGCCTATGTAGATATTGCATAAAAAATATTCCGTTTCCAGCTACAATAGTCATTTACAACATTAACAATGTCTACACTGTATTTCTGATCAATTTGATGTTATTTTAATGGACAAAAATGTGCTTTTCTTTCAAAAACAAGGACATTTATCAGTGACCCCAAACATTTAAACGGTAGTGTATATGATTTAGGCTACTGCACATTATGGATAACAGAAAAACAGGGAAACCATAGATGTAGCTAGCTAAATGGGTAAATAAATTAATCTAGTTCCTGTAGACTAATATTTTCGAGTGTGAACTGTATTACTGTATTGTACTGTATTATATGGACTGGAATTACGCACATCGTTCATACCATGACAGCGGATGAGAACATGAGATTCTGGGGCAGCACATGCGGCCTACAACGTAGGCTAGCGAATTTAATTTTAATTTTGAAATACACTGCTCAAAAAATAAAGGGAACACTTAAACAACACAATGTAACTCCAAGTCAATCACACTTCTGTGAAATCAAACTGTCCAACACTGATTGACAATAAATGTCACATGCTGTTGTGCAAATGGAATAGACAACAGGTGGAAATTATAGGCAATTAGCAAGACACCCCCAATAAAGGAGTGGTTCTGCAGGTGATAACTACAGACCACTTCTCAGTTCCTATGCTTCTTGGCTGATGTTTTGGTCACTTTTGAATGCTGGCGGTGCTTTCACTCTAGTGGTAGCGTGAGACGGAGTCTACAACCCACACAAGTGGCTCAGGTAGTGCAGCTCATCCAGGATGGCACATCAATGCGAGCTGTGGCAAGAAGGTTTGCTGTGTCTGTCAGCGTAGTGTCCAGAGCATGGAGGCGCTACCAGGAGACAGGCCAGCACATCAGGAGACGTGGAGGAGGCCGTAGGAGGGCAACAACCCAGCAGCAGGACCGCTACCTCCGCCTTTGTGCAAGGAGGAGCACTGCCAGAGCCCTGCAAAATGACTTCTAGCAGGCCACAAATGTGCATGTGTCTGCTCAAACGGTCAGAAACAGACTCCATGAGGGTGGTATGAGGGCCCGACATCCACAGGTGGGGGTTGTGCTTACACCTGTTTACAGTCTACATGGCCAAAAGTTTTGAGAATGACACAAATATACATTTTCACAAAGTTTGCTGTCTCAGTGTCTTTGGATATTTTTGTCAGATGTTACTATGGAATACTGAAGTATAATTACAAGCATTTCATAAGTGTCAAAGGTTTTAGTTGACAATTATGAAGTTGATACAGAGTCAATATTTGCAGTGTTGACCCTTCTTTTTCAAGACCTCTGCAATCTGCCCTGGCATGCTGTCAGTTAACTTCTGGGCCACATCCTGACTGATGGAAGCTCATTCTTGCATAATCAATGCTTGGAGTTTGTCAGAATGTGTGGGTTTTTGTTTGTCCACCCGCCTCTTGAGGAATGACCACAAATTCTCAATGGGATTAAGGTCTGAGGAGTGTCCTGGCAATGGACCCAAAATATTGATGTTTTGTTCCCCGAGCCACTTAGTTATCACTCATGCTGGAAAAGGCATTGTTCGTCACAACTGTTCCTGGATGGTTGGGAGAAGTTGCTCTCTGAGGATGTGTTGGTACCATTCTTTATTCATGGCTGTGTTCTTAGGCAAAATTGTGAGTGAGCCCACTCCCTTGGCTGAGAAGCAACCCCACACATGAATGGTTTCAGGAGGCTTTACTGTTGGCATGACACAGGACTGATGGTAGCGCTCACCTTGTCTTCTCCGGACAAGCTTTTTTGCGGATGCCCTAATCAATCGGAAAGGGGATTCATCAGAGAAAATTACTTTACCCCAATCCTCAGCAGTCCAATTCATGTACCTTTTGCAGAATATCAGTCTGTCCCTGATGTTTTTCCTGGAGAGAAGTGGCTTCTTTGCTACCCTTCTTTGACACCAGGCCATCCTCCAAAAGTCTTCGCTTCACTGTGCTTGAAGATGCACTCACACCTGCCTGCTGCCATTCCTGAGCAAGCTCTGTACTGGTGGTGCCCCGATCCCGCAGCTGAATCAACTTTAGGAGACGGTCCTGGCGCTTGCTGGACTTTCTTGGGCTCCCTGAAGCCTTCTTCACAACAATTATACTGTTCTCCTTGAAGTTCTTGATCCGATAAATGGTTGATTTAGGTGCAATCTTACTGGCAGCAATATTCTTGCCTGTGAAGCCCTTTTTGTGCAAAGCAATGATGACTGCACGTGTTTCCTTGCAGGTAACCATGGTTGACAGAGGAAGAACAATGATTCCAAGCACCACCCTCCTTTTGAAGCTTCCAGTCTGTTATTCGAACTCAATCAGCATGACCGAGTGATCTCCAGCCTTGTCCTCGTCAACACTCACACCTGTGTTAACGAGAGAATCACTGACATGATGTCAGCTGGTCCTTTTGTGGCAGGGCTGAAATGCAGTGGAAATGTTTTTGGGGGATTCAGTTCATTTGCATGGCAAAGAGGGACTTTGCAATTAATTGCAATTTATCTGATCACTCTTCATAACATTCTGGAGCATATGCAACTTGCCATCATACAAACATACTTTGTGAAAATTAATATTTGTGTCATTCTCAAAACTTTTGGCCACGACTGTATAAGGTCCCACAGTAGACAGTGCGTGAGGTAGAATAATATATGAAGCCATGAGGTCGGAGGAATTGTCCGTAGACCTCCAAGATACGACTCTGCCGAGGCACAGATCTGAGGAAGAGTACCAACAAAAAACATATCTTAAATGGAAGATGTTTGGAACCACCAAGACTCTTCCTAGAGCTGGCCGCCTGGCCAAACTGAGCAATCGGGGGAGTAGGGCCTTGGTCATTGAGGTGAATGCCAAACGTCACGTCTGGAGGAAACCTTGCACCATCCCTACGGTGAAGCATGGTGGTTGCAGCATCATGCTGTGGGGATGTTTTCCAGTGGCAGGGACTGGGAGACTAGTCAGGATCGAAGAAAAGATGAACGGAGCAAGTACAGAGAGACCCCTGCTCAGAACCTCAGACTGGGGCGAACTTACACCTTCCAACAGGACAACGACCCTAAGCACACAGCCAAGACAACAATATCTTGCAGTATTACTTTAGTGCCTTGTTTGAAAATAGGATGCATGTTTTTAAATATTTTTTATTCTGTACAGGCTTCCTTCTTTTCACCCTGTCAGATAAGTTAGTATTGTGGAGTAACTACAATGTTGTTGATCCAGCCTCACTTTTCTCCTATCCCAACCATTAAACACTGTACCTGTTTTAACGTCACCATTGTTTTCATGTTGAAATCCCTGAGTGGTTACCTTCCTCTCTGGCAACTGAGTTAGTAAGGACGCCTGTATCTTTGTAGTGACTGGGTGTATTGATACACAATCCCAAAGTGTAATTAATAACTTCACCATGCTTAAGGAGATATTCAATGTCTGCTTTTTTTATACCCATCTACCAATAGGTGCCCTTCTTTGTGAGGCATTGGAAAACCTCCCTGGTCTTTGATGAATCTGTGTTTTGAAATTCCCCACTTGACTGAGTTACCTTACAGATAATTGTATGTGTGGGGTACAGAGATGAGGTAGTCATTCTAAAATCATGTTCAACACTTTGATTGCAACTTATGTCTCATGTTAAGCACATTTTTACTTCTTTAGGCTTGCCATAGCAAAGGGCTTGAGTACTTATTGACTCAAGACATTTCAAATTTTCATTTTGAATTCATTTGTATAAAAAAATGGGAATTAAAAAAATAAAATAAAAACATCATTCCACTTTGATATTATAGGGTATTGTATGTAGACCAGTGACTCCAAAAATCTCAATTTAAGCCATTTAATTTTCTGTCTAACACAATAAAATGTGGAAAAAGTCAAAGCACTGTACCCTCTCTTTGCAACCCAATGGGTAATACTATAATAGGAACAGAAGCTAAGTGATGCAATGTTACAGTATGTGATTCATATTTCACTCTGTATAGATCTGAGGTCATATCTTTACCTTATAGCACCTCTTTCCCCAGCCGGACAGCCTACTCCTATAACCCTGAGGCCCAGCTGTATGGGCAAGGTAGTGGAGGATCCTACTTTGACTCTCAGGGTGGGGGTGCCCAGGTCACCACGGTGGTCTCCTCGGCCGGCGGCGGGCCACCCCACGGTATGGTGGGCATCGCCATGGATGTGGGCGGTAGTCAGGTCATCTCTGGTGGCGGCACCTACCTGATCCACGGCGGGGGCATGGATGGGGGTCGCCACCACGCCTCACACTCTTCCCGCTCCTCCTCTGCTATGGTGAGCACCTTGGATGGGTTACATATACTCTGTCCTTGTTTGCTGTTTGTTAGGATTTAGGAACTTAGTAGGGAGAATAATGTTTCCAGTCCAGTAGGTTTGTCAGTGAAATGATTGTGATATGACTACGTAAGTCCATCAAACATTATGGTATACAGTTGAAGTTGGAAGTTTACATACACCTTAGCCAAATACATTTACACTCATGTTTTCACAATTCCTGACATTTAATCCCAGTAAAAAATTCCCTGTCTTAGGTCAGTTAGGGTCACCACTTTATTTTAAGAATGTGAAATGTCAGAATAATAGCAGAGAGAATGATTTATTTCAGCTTTGATTTCTTTAATCGCATTTCCAGTGGGTCAGAAGTTTACATACACTCAATTAGTATTTGGTAGCATTGACTTTAAATTGTTTAACTTGGGTCAAATGTTTCGGATAGCTCTTCACAAGCTTCCCACAATGATTTGGGTGAATTTTGGCCCATTCTTCCTGACAGAGCTGGTGTAACTGAGTCAGGTTTGTAGGCCTCCTTGCTCACGCACGCTTTTTCAGTTCTGCCCACAAATTTTCTATGGGATTGTGGTCAGGACTTTGTGATGGCCACTCCATTACCTTGACTTTGTTGTCCTTTTTCAGCTAATTTCATTTGACCCCACAAATTTTCTGACTGATGTCTTGAGATGTTGCCTCAATATATCCACATTATTTCCATCCTCATGATACCATCTATTCTGTGAAGTGCTCCAGTCCCTCCTGTAGCAAAGAACCCCCACAACATGACGCTGCCACCCCCGTGCTTCACGGTTGGGATGGTGTTCTTCGGCTTGCAAGCTCCCCCCCTTTTTCCTCCAAACATAACGATGGTCATTATGGCCAAACAGTTCTATTTTTGTTTCATCAGACCAGAGGACATTTCTCCAAAAAGTACGATCTTTGTCCCCGTGTGCAGCTGCAAACCGTAGTCTGGCTTTTTATGGCGGTTTTGGAGCAGTGGCTTCTTCCTTGTTGAGCGGCCTTTCAGGTTGTCGATATAGGACTCTTTTTTTTACTGTGGATATAGATACTTTTGTACCTGCTTCCTCCAGCATCTTCACAGGGTCCTTTGCTGTACTAGGTCCTTTGCTGTACTTGCTTACTATTGTTTGTACAGATGAACATGGTACCTTCAGGCATTTGGAAATTGCTCCGAAGGATGAACCAGACTTGTGGAGGTCTACAAAAAAATTTCCTGAGGTCTTGGCTGATTTATTTTATTTTCCCATTATGTCAAGCAAAGAGGCACTGAGTTTGAAGGTAGGCCTTGAAATACATCCACAGGTACACCGCCAATTGACTCAAATGATGTCTATTAGCCTATCAGAAGCTTCTAAAGCCATGACATCATTTTCTGGAATTTTCCAAGCTGTTTAAAGGCACAATCAACTTAGTGTATGCAAACTTCTGACCCACTGGAATTGTGATACAGTGAATTAGAAGTGAAATAATCTGTCTGTAAACAATTGTTGGAAATGTCCTAACCGACTTACCAAAACAATATTTTTTTTAACAAGAAATGTGTGGAGTGGTTGAAAAACAAGTTTTAATGACTCCAACCAAAGTGTATGTATACTTCCGACTTCAACTGTAGTAGATGCACCAACAATTGAGAAATGAATACCCATGTCTGAGAGTCAGTAATTCCATATCATTACATACACGAGGGATGGTTTATGGTTGCCTTTACTAAACAGCTTTTTAAGCCGTGTACGGATTAAAGTATCCTACAGTATATGAAGCGTGTCTAAATGATTAGTTACACCAACAAACAAATTGCTCTGCCGTAAAGGACAAATTGCCCTGCCTTACGCTGCCGTGGCTGTGACGCACGCAGCCGTGGCTGTCATCACACCTGCTTGCCTGGCCTATCTGCTGAGCCTCAGGGAAACCTGAGTATGGGGTGGGCCTCAACCTCCCCAGTGCCCCATGGCATTACGGGAAGAGCAGGACAGGGGAAGCAGGACACAGGCTGGCTTAAATAATTCAGTGCTGCCTTGTTTTAGAGTTTTTCACAGGCACTTGAGCGCCCTGTGAAACAAAGCAACCCCTCGGCCTCGTTACCATTTGGCCAACAGCCCTTGGGAGACTTTTTAAGGCCTTGGAACGATGCCTGCTCTTTTTCTTCTCAAGTTTGGCCACTGTACCATTCATCTTTCTGTGGGTGTCTTTTCTCCCCCCCTCTTTAAAGCAAGCCCAGTCCCAGGTTTTATCATTCGCTATGCCCGCTAGTTTAACTTCTATTTTCTCTAGTCCATACCGCAGAAAAATATCTAAATCATCTGGTAAATTCATTAATTCATTGAACTGGTTCCTTTGGGATAACAAATGGAAAGAAAAGAGGGGGATGATATGGAAATCTATATCTCCTGTAAGATGTGTTTTGTATTAGGCCAGTCAGTCCTTGTCTTGAATCGGTTGCAACAGTGACTGACCATTCCATATAATTGGTCATGTTTTGCATTGTGTGATGATTATTTTTGGGGAAAGGTGGAATTTGTCGACTCATTGTCACTGTGCATGGTGTGACGTGGCCCTGTTTGCAGAATACATTTGCATAGTGTCAAACCAGGAAGGCCTTCAGTCAGCAGCTTAACCCCTTGAGTCCCCCTCATTTGCATGCTTTTGTCAGCCAATAATGAATTTGGTCGCAAGACTGACTGAGTGTAATAGAAATGCAGAGATCTGGCTGCAGCTAACCGTCTTATTTCCTTTCTGTTTTGTGATTTTGTTTTCCCTGTCTACCCCCCTTCACCTCAATTCCTCTCTCCCTCTCTTTTTCGTTCCCCTCCTTTTTTGCTTCCTCCCGTTTTTAATTATTTTTTTTGCATGCTCCTTTTTTTCTTTAGCTTGAAATGGCGATTGAAAACCTCCAAAAGTCTGAAGGGATTGCAACTCACAAAAGCAGCCTGCTCAACAGCCATGTAAGTCAAACAGGAACTTTCTTTGAAAAGGACTAGAAAGGCCCACCTTTGTCTCCCTGGCTGTGGGCTACACTACCACTTGTCACTGAGATCTCTTCTCTTACTGCTGAAGGGAACTTACTGACAGACTTCTGCTAATGCAAGCCTCACGGTGCTGTGGCATAAAACACTACATTGTCGTCTGACCATAGACTTTCCTTGCATCTGCTGCCGCTTATTGCTCAACCACAACTTGTTGATTGTGGGACTTGCTGGTGGCTGGGCTTGCCTTGGCCATGTCTTGACAAAAGCTATGCATATTTCACCTCTTGCGTTTTCAGATTCCCCATCCTCCACATCATGACTGCTATGTGATTGTTATAGCAACACAACTCCCTCCCTCCTTTTCAACGACTACTTTACCAGAGCTGCCATTCAAATCAGCTATTTCATTGGACGCTAGGGGGTTCTTCTCCATTCCCGCTCTTAACCCTTGGTCACCTATCTAGAATCTCTATATTATCAAGCAGCTCCTGACAGTCATATTATTGTCATCAAGTCTCTAGTCCACTTCATGCTGTGTCTACCACACTCAGTCTGGCCAACCTGTTAATGAAGAAAAATATCCATCCCCACAGCTTGTATTTATTTATATTCCAACTGGCGATCATCATCCCTTTACCTCTCCACCATTCACCATCCACACAGACAGGGAAGTCCTCTCTATTGGAGAATAGCGGTGAGCAGAGTTCTATATTGCTCTAGTGGACAGGTATAATATGTGGTCTTCTGATGAGGCAATGAATGAGCAATTATCACACAAATACACCCCCCGACAGTTTAAGCCAAAATCTAAATTCTCACCCTCATGTTTAAAATCACTTAAGTGTGTGTGTGTGTGTGTGTGTGTGTGTGTGTGTGTGTGTGTGTGTGTGTGTGTGTGTGTGTGTGTGTGTGTGTGTGTGTGTGTGTGTGTGTGTGTGTGTGTGTGTGTGTGTGTGTGTGTGTGTGTGTGTGTGTTTCTGCTGTCCTTTGATACTAGAAGGCAGTGCTCTCCCTCTCCTTGGGCAGACAGCTGCAGGATGGAGGTACTGCAGAGGAGGCTCGTGGGAGGAGCTATAGGAGGACGGTCTCATTGTAATAGCTGGAATGGAATTAATGGAACGGAGGCAAACGAGTGGTTTCAATATTTTTGATGTTTGATACCGTTACATTTATTCCATTCCAGCTATTACAATGAGCCCGTCCTCCTATAGCTCCTACCACCAGCCTCCTCTGAGGTACTGTGAGGATCAGAGTGCAGCAGTAGGTGTCCAGTAGGTGACTGATGGTGTGTTTCTGTGCTGTGTGTGTGTGTAGCTGCAGTGGCTGCTGGATAACTATGAGACAGCGGAGGGGGTGAGCCTGCCCCGGAGCTCCCTCTACAACCATTACCTGCGCCATTGTCAGGAGCAGAAACTGGACCCTGTCAACGCTGCCTCCTTTGGGAAACTCATCCGCTCCGTCTTCATGGGCCTCAGGACCCGCCGCCTCGGCACTAGGTATGACCTTGATGGTGATGAAGAGCAGGTGTAGGATAATGTTAATGATAGATTAGAAAGATTGATTGATGATACTGATAGTGAGGATTTATTCTGATGATGATAAAACAGATTACGAAGCTGATTACAATTTCCTTATTAACCCCCCATGTTCCTGTTTGTTCCAGGGGCAACTCCAAGTACCACTACTATGGCATCAGACTGAAGCCAGACTCACCACTCAACAGACTTCAAGAGGACTCTCAGTACATGGCCATGAGACAGCAACCCATGCACCAGAAACAGAGGTGAACCCTCCCGCTCACATCCTCCACCTCTTCTCTTTTTCTCTCTCATCTGTCCATTCTGTCTGCCAAAGCTTTAACTTCTTGACGCACCCATCCCTTTAGCAGGATCATTTTCATCAACACCCGCTGAATTGCAGCGCGCCAAATTCTAATTAAATTACTAAAAATATTTAATTTTCATGAAATCACAAGTGCAATATAGCAAAACACAGTTTAGCTTGTTGTTAATCCACCTGGCGTGTCAGATTTCAATACAGCTTTTCGGCAAAAGTATAACAAGATTTTATGTAAGAACATCTCTCTCAGTAGACAAAATATTACAAACACTAGCAGCCAAGTAGATTGGGCACGAAAGTCAGAAAAGCAATAGATTAAATTGCTTACTTTTGATGGTCTTCGGATGTTTGCACTCACGAGACTCCCAGTTACACAATAAATGTTCCTTTTGTTCCATAAAGATTATTTTTATATCCAAAATACCTCCATTTGTTTGACGCGTTATGTTCAGAAATCCACAGGCTCGAGCGGTCACAACATCGCAGACGAAAATTCCAAATTGTATCCGTAATGTCCACAGAAACATGTCAAACGTTTTTTATAATCAATCCTCAGGTTGTTTTTAAAATATATAATCGATAAATATCAACCGGGACTTTTTCAATAGGAGAGGGAGAGACAATGGCTGCCACACTCTGTTGCGCAAGCAAAACTCTGCCAACACCCAGCTATCCACTGACGCAATGTTATCTTTCTCGCTAATTTTTCAAAATAAAAGCCTGAAACTATGTCTAAAGACTGTTGACACCTTGAGGAAACCATAGGAAAAGGAATCTGGTTGATATCCCTTTAAATGGAGGCAAGGCATCCAATGGAACAGAGAGCTTTCAGGAAAAACAGCACTTCCTGGTTTGATTTTCCTCAGGTTTTCGCCTGCAATATCAGCTCTGTTATAATCACAGACAATATTTTGACAGTTTGGAAACTTTAGAGTGTTTTCTATCCTAATCTGACAATTATATGCATATTCTAGTTTCTGGGCCTGAGAAATAGGCAGTTTCAAATGGGTATGTTTTTTAGCCAAAAACTAAAATCCTGCCCCCTTTTGATATTCTTTGAACATTTGACTTGATGTCTCCTGCCTCTGCCCCAAATGACTTTTGTGGATTTTGAAATGCTTCTCTGCAATGGAGTGAAGTGGTGCACTCGTCCTCATTTCAGATACATGGTTTATTTAACCTCACACCTGCCTTTATTCTCCACTCTCTCCTCTCCTCGTTTGTGCTTCTTCTCCTCTCCCAGTCATCCTTTAGTTCTTCCCAGCCCCACCCAACATAGCTGTGCTGCCCTCTCCCCTTTCCGCAGGTTCAAGCCCCTCCAGAAGGTGGATGGCATGGGAGACAGCCTGTCAGGAGGCTCCCAGCACTCAGCCAGCACCCCAGAGCAGTCTGTGGCAGCCCAGAGCCAGCACCACCAGCAGTACATTGGTAAGGAGCTCCGCTGGCCACACTGTAACACTGAGAGACCATCAGGTCCCCTGTACCAAAACAGAGCTAGCATTAATTCCATAGTTTGTGAACACTGAGGATAAAACAGTAATGATAAAAAGCTTTTAGACTGCTTGCATGGTAGCCTAGGGTATGGCCAGCCCAGTTTAATCACTGGATGCAATATTTAATTATGTCGCTTCACATTATATTACATATTATTAAACACCTTATTAAACACCTCTTTGTTGTTGTTTGGGATTTGACCGTGTGTCATCGTGTCCGCAGATGTGTCACATGTCCTGCCCCCGTTCCCCACCCCTGACCTGGGCACCCAGCCCCTCCCTGAGCGTATCAACATGAATGATGTGAAGAAGCTGCAGAACCTGTACAGGGACCACTGTGAGGTATGTGGATACAGCGCCAACTAGCCGCAAACTCTGCACTGCTCTGCAGTGGTCTGATCTGGTGAAACAGGCGCTTCCAGCAAGAGCGATAGACTGCAGCCCTCAACAGGTATCCTGTCCTAGTCGACGGCACTGCAAATTTGATGAAATTATGTATGGGGGAAACAATATTTCAGAGCTGGTGCTAGAACACATCCTTAGTTACTGTTGAATGTGATCGAAGAGAATACCAACTCCCTGGATGGGATACAGTGATGAGGGAGGGGGTGGTGAAGTGTTTAATGTACATTTTTGGGGGACTTTCCAAGCTATAGAGAGAGAAGGAGAGACCGAAAGGGAGAGGTGCCCTGAAAAGCTTAATTAAAGCACTGAAGCCGTGGGTTTATCATATTATCCGTGGCCTCCCTCTGTCCAGCCACACCACGCTCCTTTTGTTCCAGCCTCCTTTCATCTCAGCTCAGCTTTCAAGACATGCCAATTAACCTTTCAGCGCGCTGGGTGGACATCTTGGTGTCTTTTTGTGCTCGCCTCCCCGTGGGCCTTTGTGTTGCCTTGTCATTGGACAGGCACATGGGCTCCTGCCTTTGTCTGGCCGGCGCATTTCTGTCACTCTCACAGCTCTCTGTGTGTTTCTGTGTGTTTAATGTTTATGCGCTTTTCTCTTTGTGAGCAAACAACCATCTGTTAACTTTATACTAGGAGGATTATTGATGGTAAAAGAAATGTACTATGTAAAATAAAGGTAACAAGCATACAAAGGACAAATCAAGGTGAAGGTCCAGGAAGAACTTATTCCTCACCCTGCTTTCAGTGGAAATACAGCTGTAGAGTTTCAAATGAAATCACATTTTATTTGTCACATGCGCCGATGTAGACAGGTGTAGAACTTACTGTGAAATGCTTACTTACAAGCCCTTAATCAACTATGCAGTTCAAGAAATATAGTTACTAAATAAACTAAATTTTAAAAGGATATATACATGGGGTACCGATACCAAGTCAATGTGTGGGGGGGGTACAGGTTAGTCGAGGTCATTTTTACATGTACAGTGCCTTCGGAAACATGTTAGAACCCAACATACAACAGACCCAACATATTCAGAACCCTGGACTTTTTCCAGATTTTGTTACGTTACAGCCTTATTCTAAAATGCATTAAATAAAACAAAATCATCAGAAATCCACACACACAATACCCCATAATGACAAAGTGAAAACAGGTTTTTATACATGTTTGCAAATGTATTACATTTTTTAAACAGAAACACCTTATTTACATAGGTATTCAGACCTTTTGCTATGAGACTTGAAATTGAGCTCCGGTGCATCCTGTTTCCATTGATCATCCTTGAGATGTTTCTACAACTTGATTGGAGTCCACCTGTGGTAAGTGTTCTAGCAAAGAGTCTGAATACTTATGTAAATAAGGTCTTTTTTAAATATATTTTTTAAAGAAATTCGCAAACATTTATAAACCTATTTTCGCTTTGTCATTATGGGGTATTGTGTGTAGATTGCTGAGGATATTTTTTTAATTTAAGGCTGTAACGTAACAAAATGTGGAAAAAGTCGGGGTCTGAATACTTTCTGAAGGCACTGTAGGTCCTGGATGGCAGGAAGCTTGGCCCCAGTGATCTACTGGGCTGTACTCACTACCCTCTGTAGTGCCTTATGGTCGGAACATTATGTTTCATACAAGCAAAGCATTAATTATCTCTATACACATTCATATTCATTCACTTTGGCGCCCATACATGCATTTATTATTATATGTCAAAGTTATTGATAAGAACCAAATATCCTGCTATCAGACACGCCAATTAAGCATGCTTTTGTTGAGTTGAATGATGAAATGAGCAATAAAAACTCCAGCGTGGAAGGAAACTAATAAATCAGGTAAAACCACATAAAGAAGTGTATGTATGTGGGGGCAGCGTTAAGGAACCTCAGTCCCAGCATGCTCCTCTCTGTCATTCTTTTCTCTCCCTCTCCCTTTTCTCTCGCTCTAGCCATAGTTTCTAAAGCATGCTGTTTTTCCTGTGTGTCGAAACTGGGGAGGCAAAACGCTTGTTTGTAGGGGCAGGGGAATTCTTCTTTTTGTTTTGGAGTTTAGTGTTTAAACTGTTGCCCAGAGCAACGGTAAACAAGGTTACCATAGTGATCCTTGGAGAGGAAGCAAAAACATATCATGTGATTGAAGGAAAGCCTATACTGTGCTGGGCTGTAACTGGAGACTGGGAGCATGTCCTGCCAAAGGAGAATCTCTGGGCATGGTGTGAAGAGTGAATAGAGACACTACCACTAATCACAGAGCACTGATAGACAGAACATACAGGAGGTTCACTGCTGCTCTGTTACTGAGGGTTGACTGTGGCTTCACTGTCTATATTATGTCATATTTAAACATACCTTAGGCTATATCTGTGGCCATTTCAATTATTTTTGACATTGTCAAAGTGAAGTTGTCTTCTTTTAGCCCATATTGTTACTGGAAAATTGTATAGTGAGTTGGTAAATCTTTAGTATAGTAAATCTGTCATGTGGAGATTTGATTGGCATGTTGATTATAGTATGTAGCACATGCTCAGAACTCGGTATGTGAGAGTTCAAACAGGAATGAGGAAGCTTTGTGGACTTGAGGCTGCCCAATATTACAGAGACACACTTACAGCACACACTATAGTCCCTGTTAAAGCCATGTTACAGTTGAATTCCTAGTAAATATCACTCAAATATTATCTGTTCTGATTTGGGATCAATGGGTTGGAAGGAAGGCAGCATTTAGCTTGGACTCAGCCTCTAACCAGTCAGGAGGCTGCTGCAGAGAAACTTTGTTGTGTGTCTGGTTGCCATGGCTCAGCTCTGTGTTTTGTCCTTCCCGTCTCCCCTCCTCCTCCTCTCCCCCGTAGGCTACTCTGGATGTGGTGATGAACCTCCAGTTCCACTACATTGAGAAGCTGTGGCAGACCTTCTGGTATTCAACAGCGCCATCTAGTGACGTAACCACCACCATCCCCAACAGGTCAGACAACAGAGGATTGAGAAAGTAATATTTGAATTAGGAAAAAATGTCATATTTGCTTTCAGGCTTTATATGCATGTATGTTTTCTGTGATTGAAAACTGTTCTTTTAGTGATTTTGTGTGTGTGTGTGTGTGTGTGTGTGTGTGTGTGTGTGTGTGTGTGTGTGTGTGTGTGTGTGTGTGTGTGTGTGTGTGTGTGTGTGTGTGTGTGTGTGTGTGTGTGTGTGTGTGTGTGTGTGTGTGTGTGTGTGTGTGTGTGTGTGTGTGTGTACAGTGATGAGGACATGGAGGGGGTGATCCCCAGGGAGAAGCTGATGGCTCTGTGCAAGTATGAGCCTGTCAAGCTGTGGATGAGGAGCTGTGACCATATCCTGTACCAGGCCCTGGTGGAAATCCTCATCCCTGACGTGCTACGCCCTGTCCCCAGTCAGTACACCTACCTAACTTCAGCATTACTACATTATAATAACATTATCATTATCGCACTCAATGTATTGTATTTATCCCAGCTGATTTTTTTATTTATTGCAGGTACTCTCACTCAGGCCATTCGCAACTTTGCCAAGAGTCTGGAGGGTTGGCTGACCACAGCCATGAGCGACTTTCCCAATGAGATTGTACGCACCAAGGTACAAAACACCTTCCAACACCCTCGTAGTCTTTCTGCAGACAGCTGAACTCGCAGATATACATTACACGCGATACATTCCCAGGTGAAGTTAACCATCTCTTGTATGTGCTGTAGGCAGCGGTGGTGAGTGCATTTGCTCAGACCTTGCGTCGGTACACCTCTCTGAACCACCTGGCCCAGGCGGCCCGCGCCGTGCTGCAGAACACCTCCCAGATCAATCAGATGCTCAGCGACCTCAACCGCGTCGACTTCGCCAACGTACAGGTAGGACCATGGAACTAATAATTCCTTGGGTACATCTTTGTTGCACAGTGGGAAGAAAACACCTCCGTGTGTGTGTCCATGTGTGTGCATGCATTTCTGTTTGTACCTGTACCTTGTAAATCCTCTCAGACTTGGGGTTTGTGTGTTGTTGGTCTACAGGAGCAGGCGTCGTGGGTATGCCAGTGTGACGAGACTGTGGTCCAGCGGCTGGAGCAGGACTTCAAGGTGACCTTACAGCAGCAGAGCTCTCTGGACCAGTGGGCCGCCTGGCTGGACAACGTGGTCAACCAGGTCCTCAAGCCCCACGAGGGCAGCACCAGCTTCCCCAGGGCTGCAAGACAGTTCCTGCTGAAGTGGTCCTTCTACAGGTATGGACCCTATCTAAACAGACAGACAGACCTCGATAGATAGATAATGTTGATAGATAGATAGATCTCTAAAGATAGATACACTACATGACCAAAGGTATGTGGACACCTGATCGTCGTACATCACATTCCAAAATCATGGGCATTAATATGGAGTTGGTCCTCCCTTTAGCTGCCTAAACAGCCTCCACTCTTCTGGGAAGGCTTTCCACTAGATGTTGGAACATTGCTGCGGGGACTTGCTTTTATTCAGCCACTAGAGCATTAATGAGGTCTGGCACTGATGTTGGGCGATGAGGCCTGGCTCGCAGTCGGCGTTCCAATTCATCCCAAAGGTGTTCATTGGGGTTTAGGTCAGGGCTCTGCAGACCAGTCAAGTTCTTCCACACCAATCTCAACTAACCATTTCTGTATAGACCTCGCTTTGTGCATGGGGGCATTGTCATGCTGAAACAGGAAAGAGCCTTCCCCAAACTGTTTCCACAAAATTGGAAGCACAGAATCATCTAGAATGTAATTGTATGCTGAGTTCTGTTCTGTGAGCTTGTGTGGCTTACCACTTCGCGGCTGAGCTGTTTCCACTTCACAATAACAGGACTTAGTTGACCGGGGCAGTTCTAGCAGGGCAGAAATTTGACAACCTAACTTTTTGGAAAGGTGGTATCCTATGACGGTGCCACGTTGAATGTCACTGAGCTCTTCAGTAAGGCCATTCTACTGCCAATGTTTGTCTTTGGAGATCGCATGGCTGTGTGCTCGATTTTATACACCTGTCTGCAACGGGTGTGGCTGAAATAGCTAAATTTTGTGTGTGTGTGTGTGTGTGTGTGTGTGTGTGTGTGTGTGTGTGTGTGTGTGTGTGTGTGTGTGTGTGTGTGTGTGTGTGTGTGTGTGTGTGTGTGTGTGTGTGTGTGTGTGTGTGTGTGTGTGTGTGTAAAAAGTTTGGACACACCTAGTCATTCAAGGGTTTTCCTTTATTTTTACTATTTTCTACATTATAGAATAATAATGAAGACATCAAAACTATGAAATAACACATGGAATCATGTGGTAACTAAAAAAGTGTTAAACAAATCAAAATATATTTTTGATTCTTCAAAGTAGCCACCCTTTGCCTTGATGACAGCTTTGCACACTTTTGGCATTCTCAACCAGCTTCACCTGAAATGCTTTTTCAACAGTCAACAGTCTTGAAGGAGTTCCCTCATATGCTGAGCACTTGGCTTCTTTTTCTTCACTCTGCAGTCCAACTCATCCCAAACCATCTCAATTGGGTTGAGGCCGGGTGATTGTGGAGGCCAGGTCATCTGATGCAGCACTCCATCACTCTTCTTCATGGTCAAATAGCCCTTACACAGCCTAGAGGTGTGTTTCGGGTGATTGTTCTGTTGAAAAACAAACCAGTCTGAGATGGTGTATTGCTGCAGATTTCTGTTAGCCATGCTGGTTAAGTGTGCCTTGAATTCTAAATAAATCACAGTGTCACCAGCAAAGCACCCCTACTCCACCACACCTTCTCCTACATGCTTCACGGTGGGAAATACACATGTGGAGATCATCCGTTCACCCATGCGTCTCACAAAGACAAGGCGGTTGGAACAAACAATCTCACATTTGGACTCATCAGACCAAAGGCCAGATTTATGTTGCTCATGTTTCTTGGACCAATCAAATCTCTTCTTCTTATTGGTGTCCTTTAGTAATGGTTTCTTTGCAGCAATTCAACCATGAAGGCCTGATTCACGCAGTCTCCTCTGAACAGTTGATGTTGAGATCTGTCTGTTACTTGAACTCTGAAGCATTTATTTGGGCTTCAATCTGAGGTGCAGTTAACTCTAATAAATGTGTCCTCTGCAGCAGAAGTTACTCTGGGTCTTCCTTTCCTGTGGTGGTCTTCATGAGAGCCAATTTCATCATAGTGGTTGATGGATTTTGCAACTGCACTGTAAGACAAGTCCTTGACATGTTCCTGATTGACTGAACTTCATGTCTTAAAGTAATAATGGACTGTCGTTTCTCTTTCCTTATTTGAACTGTTCTTGGTAATTTACCAAATAGGGCTATCTTCTGTATACCACCCCTACCTTGTCACAACACAACTGATTGCATTAAGGAAAGAAATGACACAAGTGAACGTTTATCTTCTTAGGGATCAAATTGATTTGACAACATCTGGTGAAATGGCAGAGCTATTATCTGAGGACAGCACCCCATCAAACAAACACAGACGAACATATTTCATCCCGCCATATATCCCATAAACATCACAAATTGTCCTTTTGTTCGATAAATTCTGTCGTTATATCTCCAAAATGTCAATTTATTTGGCAAGTTTGATCCAGAAAAACACCGGTTCCAACTCGCCCGACATGACTACAGATTATCTAATAACTTACCTGTAAATGACCTGTAATTTCAAACAACTTTCCTAATCCAACTTTAGGTATTTTTGAATGTAAATAATAGATACAAATTAAAGATGGGATAAACTGCGTTCAATAGCGGATAAAAACAAAGCGGAGCGAGCTTTCAGGTCGCGCGCCCCGACCACAACAGTACACTAGACACAACCCTCATTCTGAACAACCCTACTTCTTCATTACACAAAGGAAAAACATCAACCAATTTCTAAAGACTGTTGACATCCAGTGGAAGCGATAGGAACTGCAAGCAAGTGCCTTGTAAATCTAGATCCACGTAGAAAAACTATTGAAAACATTGTCACCTCAACAAAAAAATTCTGGATGGTTTGTCCTCGGGTTTCGCCTGCCAAATAAGTTCTGTTATACTCAGACATTATTCAAACTTCAGAGTGTTTTCTATCCAAATCTGGTAATAATATGCATATCCTAGCTTCTGGGCCTGAGTAGCAGGCAGTTTACTTTGGGCATGCTTTTCATCCGGACGTGAAAATACCGCCCCCTAGCTTAGAGAGGTTAACAAGGCACACCTGTTAATTGAAATGCATTCCAGGTGACTACCTCATAAAGCTGGTTGAGAGAATGTCAAGAGTGCGCAAAGCTGTCATCATGGCAAAAAGTTTTTTTGTTTGTTTAATACATGATTCCATATGTGTTATTTCATAGTTTTGATGTCTTCACTATTATTCTACAATGTAGAAAAACCCCTGAATGAGTAGGTGTCCAAACGTTTGGCTGGTACTGTATGTATGAGGCCACTGTGTTCCTTCGGAAAGTATTAAGACCCCTTGACTTTTTCCACATTTTGTTACGTTACAGCCTTATTCTAAAATGGATGAAATCGTTTTTTCCCCCTCAAGCTACACACCATACCCCATAATGACAAAGCAAAAACAGGTTTAGACATTTTTTGCTAATTTATAAAAAATAAAAACTGAAGTATTACATTTACATAAGTATTCAGAACCTTTACTCAGTACTTTGTTGAAGCACCTTTTGCAGCGATTACAGTGTTGAGTCTTTTCGCATCTTGGCACAACTGTATTTGGGGAGTTTCTCCCATTCTTCTCTGCAGATCCTCTCAAGCTCTGACAAATTGGATGGGGAGCGTCGCTGCACAACTATTTGCAGGTCTCTCAAGAGATGTTCGATCAAGTTCAAGTCCGGGCTCTGGCTGGGCTACTCAAGGACTTTTAGAGAATTGTCCCGAAGCCACTCCTGCGTTGTCTTGGCTGTGTGCTTAAGGTATTTGTCCTGTTGGAAGGTGAACCTTCACCCCAGTCTGAGGTCCTGAGCGCTCTGGAGCAGGTTTTCATCAAGAATCTCTCTGTACTTTGCTCTGTTCATCTTTCCCTCTATCCTGACTAGCCTCCCAGTCCCTGCCTCTGATAAACATCCTCACAGCATAATACTGCCACCACCATGCTTCACCGTAGGGATAGTGGCAGGTTTCCTCCAGATGTGACGCTTGGTATTCAGGCCAAGGAGTTCAATCTTGGTTTCATCAGACCAGTGAATATTGATTCTCATGGTTTGAGAGTCTTTCGGTGCCCTTTTGGCAAACTCCAAGCAGGCTGTCATGCGCCTTTTTACTGAGGAGTTGCTTCCATCTGACCTCTCTAACATTAAGGCCTGATTGTTGGAGAGATGGTTGTCCTTCTGGAAGGTTCTCCCATCTCCAGAGGAACTATGGAACTCTGTCAGAGTGGCCATCGGGTTCTTGGTCACCTCCTTGACCAAGGCCCTTCTCCCCCGATTGCTCAGTTTGGCCAGGCGGCCAGCTCTAGGAAGAGTCTTGGTGGTTCCAAACTTCTTCCATTTAAGAATGATGGAGGCCACTGTGTTCTTTGGGACCTTCAATGTTACAGAATTGTTTTGGTACCCTTCCCCAGATCTGTGTCTCAACACAATCCTGTCTCGGAGCTCTACGGACAATTCATTCGACCTCATGGCTTGGTTTTTGGTCTGACATGCACTTTCAACTGTGGGATCTTATATATCCAAATCATGTCCAATCAATTGAATTTACCACAGGTGGACTCCAATCAAGTTGTAGATGGATGCTCAATGTAAACAGCATGTATCTGAGCTCCATTTCGAGTCTCATAGCAAAGGGCCAAACTTTTCACTTTGTCATTAAATGGTATTGTGTGTAGATTGCTGAGGAAAATATTTTAGTTAATCCATCAATGTATTTAATGTAACAAATGTGGAAAGTCAAGGGATTTTAATGCTTTCTGTGTGTGTGTGTGTGTGTGTGTGTGTGTGTGTGTGTGTGTGTGTGTGTGTGTGTGTGTGTGTGTGTGTGTGTGTGTGTGTGTGTGTGTGTGTGTGTGTGTGTGTGTGTGTGTGTGTGTGTGTGTGTGTGTGTGTGTGTGTGTGTGTGAAACTGCCAAAATAAGTATGTTTGAAAGCAGTTGTTTCCACACAGTTCTGGTTCTAAGTTAATTAAGCAATGAACGTCCCATCATGCTTAGGGTCATGTATAAAAAGTATTTTGGCTAGCATGGCTGGAAGAGATCTCAGGGACTTTGAAAGAGTGGTCTCAAAGGAACATAGGGGGTTTAAAGGGGTGTGTGTCTCAGTCACCAGATCTCAACCCAATTGAACACTTAACACTGGAGTGGTGCCTGAGACAGCGTTTTCCATCAACAATACACCAAATGATGGTATTTCTCGTGGAAGAATTGTCACATCCCTCCAATTGAATTCCAGCACTTGTAAAATCTATGCCAAGGTGCATTGAAGCTGTTCTGTCCTAATGCCCTATTAAGACACTTTATGTTGGTGTTTCCTATATTTTGGCAGTTACCTGTATATATACAGTATGCATTTTCACTAAAGTGTGGTAGTATTTTCAGGCTGATGAATTTTGGTGGTTAGCGTCATGTGGCGTTGGCAGATTGAAGCTCATTGGGGCTGTGTTAATGTAATTTCTCTCTGATTGCCTCCTCCCTCTCTCCCCTCCTCCTTTCCCCCAGCTCCATGGTGATCAGGGACCTGACCCTGCGTAGTGCCGCTAGTTTCGGCTCCTTCCATCTCATCAGGCTGCTCTACGACGAGTACATGTTCTACCTGGTGGAGCACCGCGTCGCCCAGGCAACCGGAGAGACTCCCATCGCTGTCATGGGAGAGGTGAGTGGGCAGCCTTTCATGTACCAGTTTCCTTGAGCTATCCTGTGGAACTCCTGCAAAAGTCTGTGAAATAATGATGCATATTTTATCGCACACCAGGTTGTATGGTGAGAGTTTCTGGTTATGAGGTAAATGGCTTGTTGACAGCATGTAAATCTGTATTAGCCCATTACTAATATAATTTCTCCTTTCTTCTGAAACACAGTTCAGTGACCTAAACTCAATGTTGCCCATGCTCATGGATAAAGGTTGGTCTACTCTCCCTGGCTCCTAGTGTTTGACTTGCTGTCCCCTATGTGTCTCAATGTGGAATCAATTTAGACCTTACATTTTTGTTAACCTCTGTTCCTATCTCAGACCCGTCCTTCTCAGACGACATGAGTGACATGGGCAGTGACGAGGGCCGGGGGCCCAACGAACCGACCGTGAAAAGGGAGAGGATCGAAATCAACCACTCGCTGCAGGAGATCTGAGACCAGATGAGGCCCGTGACCCTCTCAGGAGCCCTGCTGAAGCTCTGGCCTCTCCTGGTCCTGTCAGCACACTAAGAGCCGGTAGCCCAGCCTGCTACACAGCGAGTGTGTTCAGTGTATATAGAGAAGAGCAGCAGGCTCAGCCCCTACCCAACCACTCCTCCTAGTTAGTGTATTTAAAGGGGGACACTTTATCCCAGGGAAAACAATGAATGCTCACCAAGTGGGTCTGGTTTGACCTGACAGAGGTATACAGTTCAAATTTCTGTTTTTTTCCCTGTTTTGCAACTGTGAATAAGAATGACTTTGTGCAGTACCCATGTTGGATACATGTAACTTTGTATGAGTGGTGTGTTTCTTATCCTTTATTAGCTGTGCCATAGTGTAATTCCAGTGCCTTAGATGCTAACTCTTTAACCACCACTACTACAGATGTCTATCTCCTCCCTCAGCTGTGCCTCTACCGCAGTATGAATGTATTGTTTCAAAACCTCAGACATTCTAAAGCACCTTTAAACCTGTAGGTGTAATAGGATTATTCTATACGTGTTGCCTCAACGCACATTGATGCAACCAACTGACCCAAAGGACTTGTCCCTCCCACCAGCACAGCCACTCGTGGCTCTGTCAGTAGGGCCTGATGCAGAGAAAAAGACCCTAGTCTCATTGTTGATGGGATGGCAGGGACCTCTAACACCCTGGCCGTAAGAGATGAGTAGTTACCTCCTCCTTTTCTATGCTCTGCTCTGCTTTGTTCTTATGAGGCAACTATAAAAGAGTAGACACTGTTAACTCTAGCAACTCCCCAATACTCAAGTAACCTTCTCCATGTGTGTATATATCACTTTTCATCCAAATTGTAACTATTCTATGATGCGGTTTGGCATCAACTCAATTTCAGGATGCACACAATGCTGGTCTCATTGATCCATGATCCATAGATGTCACACCCCAGAGTCTAGGACAAGCCAGTTGCATCTATATTGATGAGACCTTTAGATTTATGTTTTAAGGACTGAAATGAGTGGTGAACTGTGTTCAGGAAACCACCAGATTGTATGTATATATATGATGATCTACCTTCTGGGTTAACTGGAGCTGTCTGGCATCCATTTTGTGGAGCCGTATGTCTGGCCCAAACTGGGCCATGTCGAATTTCTTAAGGGATGTAATATAGTATGTATTTACCAAAACGTGAAAGAGCGTTGGACCTCCGAAGCCAAAACCCTTAAAAGGAAACTCCTAATTGCATCTGTTCAGTTCAACTGATGCTCTGAGTTCAGATAGTGTGGCTCACACCCTTAATGGTACCGTTACTCAAATGGACTCATTCCATTTTGATTGGAGGGGGAAATATTCAGAATATCCTGATCCATATTTAGTTTAATGCTCGATATATGAAAGTGTAAACGGCTCGAGCCGGTTTCTCTAAAGATGATTTACATATTATATAGCCGTACAATTGTGCTGTACTGATTGTGCGAAACCAACAAACTGTTAAACATTCATACATAAATATATTTCTTAATATGATGTAGAAAATGTGTTTATTAATGGCCTTTTGAGTTCACATGGGGCTGGATCACACCGGTATTGTGGAAGATTGAAATTGAAAGGCAACGTTCAAAGACTGCATTCATGGTAAACGGAAATTACCTTTACATTTTTAAACACGGGTCTTCCGCAATACGGATTGAATCCAGCACTTGATCTTTCCCCAATAATTTCTCTTCCCATACTGTACCGTTTGTGCTTTTAAAAGGGGATGTCCTCCTTGCTTTGATTATTTAGTGGCTGGGACTGATGTGTGTGACGCAGACGTTTTGTCTTGTTTTGATCATTTTCTATGTCTTATGGTCAACACAACAATATTTAACTGTAACAGTGTTGATATTTGCCCAATTAGCCGTCAGTCACGTGTCCATATTGAGAGAATCTCCATTTCTATTTATGAATAAATATAACTGATTTAATTACTGATTGACATGAACTTTTTTTTCTAAACACTTTTGGTTGAATTTGACCCCCCCACACACACACACACACACACACACACACACAGTTTGTAGTAGCTAGAGAATCCTGAGCTCTTTGTAACTCGTGCCTGTCACAGTACTTTGCCTTCTAAGTGCTTTGGAAAGTAATTTCTACGTGAACTTTAATGTTTTTTGTAATGCTGTTTAGACTTTTGGCTGAGGATTATTTTTTATTGAACTAAATCTGGTTCTTCTTACAAGTATATTGAACCCTTATTTTTATGTATTTTTAAACATTCTTGACTACACTTTACCTAGCTTGAGGGCATACAGTCTGTAACAAACTGCATAGTTCAACTGTATTTTGTACTGATCAATGTGTAATAAATTGGTGGAAACCATCTGTTTTTGGCCACGTTCATTTATTAATGAAATGTGTATATTTTGGAAAAACAGCTTTATTAACATTTTTCAATGAGTCTTCCTGGCCAATGAAGTGTTAATACTGTTATCACTGACAATGATTCAGTCTATGTGCAGAAATATTCCTTATATTTACATTAAATTCAAGTTTCCATGGAAATTCTGTTCAAGCCATTATGTTAGTAGTATGTTTATATTCATACACACAATTCTCTCCAATAAAGCAAACTTCTTACATCCAGTTTTCAAACTCCTGATATAAAAAGGCACACAGAACACAATGCAAATACAACAAACAAGATTCAATACAAGAAAAAAAGATGGGTACACTCCCCTGGGAAAGGGTGAGGATTGCGTGTACAATTCAGAGCTGAAAAAGAAAAGGCTAGGTCCGAAAACGAGCTTGATCCTTTTTAGCGGCAAGGTCAGCATACACATGTTAAGTGCACATTCTCCTCCAAAACCAGGATAATGAGTGAGCACGGTGTCTGGTCCCAATGTCAAACCCATCCCAGTCCGTCTGTCCTCTACCTCCTGGGGAAGGAGGTCAGTATGGCCCAGAGGGCTAAAAGTGCAATGTGTACTCCAGGAACTCCTATTGCTCCTCACAAGGAGCAGCCTGCCATGTACTTCCCTGCCAAGGAAACAAACACGTGGTGAAACACATTATTTTAAAAATTCCATAAAATCTTTTGTCAAATTCCAAGGCCCACACACTATCTTATTGGCCAGGCTTAGTAACATATGGTGTACCTGTGGCAAATCTCTTCTTGACCAGGGACATACGGTAGTGACTGCCCACCAGCTCCACATCCATGCCCGACAGAGAGGCCCCGGAGCCCACAAACTGGACTGCCAGGCTGGGGGGAGGTCCACGAGGAACCTCCAGGCATTGCCAGCTGGCACACAGAGTACCAGAGCCTGGAACAACCAACAATTGACACATTCTTCAGTTCCCCTCCACTAACAGGAGCAAGTTAATAACACTGGCTTGTTATTTTAAAAAGGCACTTTTCCCACTAGCACTGACTGAGAAATACTTTGTTGATGGAAAATATACTTTGTACGATTGTGATCTCGTCTCACCTAGCCATCTTAAGATGAATGCACTAATTAGAAGTTGCTCTGGATAAGAGCGTCTGCTTAATGACTAAAATGTTTTTAAAAATGATAATCCCTGCCAATTCTCCTTTATATTATCACTGCCCCATCTTCCACTCAGGCTCAGCTTTCATATGCTAATCTTGATATTTAAGATAATGATACCTTCATAGAGGCTGCATATTAAAATAGAGAAGAGGGTGGCACTCAATGCAATTATGTAGTCAAGGGCCAGACTTGGAAAAAATAACTTTATACTGCATTTATATTTCCTTAACCATAATTTATATAGCTAGAATAGGACTGATATGTGGCCATTGAGTGAGATGGGTGTGGATGTACTGTAGACAGACAAGTAACCTTTGCTGTGGTTGGTAGGGGAGAGGTTGGGTAGTTTCCACAGTAGCTGTCGTTCCTCAGCATTCCTGGGAAGGCAGACAAAGGGTCAGTGGGGCCAACCCAGTTCCCACTTCTCTCTTTCTCCCCCTCTTTCCCAGTCTGTCCTCACCTTCTCCCTGACCTTCAGTCCGTCCTTTCTCCTACTTTCACTATACCTCTATCCCTCCGCCCACCATACATCCCCCTTTTATTCCCTCCTCCCACTCACCAGGAGGCTGGGGGCTGGCATTGCAGGTCTGTTGCGGTGTGGTCGAGGGGCAGCAGCACCTGCACTGCAGTGAGCTGGGTGGAGGGGGCGGTGGCCGGGCAGCAGTGGTAGTCCAGTGCTACACGGGTCACCGTGCCACTACGCTGGCACTCTGCTGACAGCAGGAGGGGAGCACGACCAGGGTCCTGGGACGACACCTGAGAGGAACAGAGTTGGGAGATGTTGTTGATGCTGTCATTTGGAAGACAAGGGAAAATGTGTATCTTGAAGAATACTTTTGTGTAACTTCAGATGACAGAAGGTAAGAGAATACCACTGTACTTCATCAGTCACCTGGTATTTGAGTAGGGCCACATTATAGTAGGAGGCCAGGGGGTTGAGCTCAGCCTCTCTATGCAGGTAAAGGTTCAGTGCCTGCATGTTGAACCAGAAGTCCCTGGTGTCTGGGTCACTCTGAGAGGGGTCACTGTGGAGAATAACACAAACCGAAGAATGAGACATATCTAGATCTTACCATTTCAGCAATCTGTAGACATCTGTGTTGTTTAGTAATAAAAACCAATGTGTGTGCATCTTCGGGGCAAAACAGACTGGGTTGGCATCGAATCATAGGATTATTGACAACATGTAAACTATATTTCTCAAACACATTTGCACAATAAGCACTTTGTTACAGTTGTTAGTTAGCAAATTTTAGCTGTAATGTCAGATGTGGTTAACCAGTTGAAGCTAGGGGGACGCTATTTCATTATTGGATAAAAAAAAGTGCCCGTTTTAAGCGCAATATTTTGTCACAAAAAGATGCTCGACTATGCATATAATTTCCAGCTTTGGAAAGAAAACACTCTGACGTTTTCAAAACTGCAAATATATTATCTGTGGGTGCCCCAGAACTGATCTTACAGGCGAAACCAAGATGCAACCTCAAACAGGAAATGAGCAGGATTTTTGAGGCTGTTTTCCATTGTCTCCTTATATGGCTGTGAAAGCGCCACGAATTAGCCTGCCCTTTCTATCGTTTCTCCAAGTTATCTGCAGCATTGTGACATATTTGTAGGTATATCATTGGAAGATTGGCCATAAGAGACTACATTTACCAGGGGTCCGCCCAGTGTCTGTTGAAATTGCTGCGTAATCTCCAAGCTGCTCGCATTCATCCATGTGATTGAGACATCATGAAGAGATATGTGAAAAACACCTTGAGGATTGATTCTAAACAACGTTTACCATGTTTCAGTCGATATTATGGAGTTAATGTGGAAGAAAGTTTGGCGTTTGGATGAATGAATTTGCGTTTTTTTTTGGTAGCCAAACATGACGCAGAAAACGGACCGATTTCTCCTGCACAACTAATCTTTCAGGAAAACTGAACATTTGCTATCTAACTGAGAGTCTCCTCATTGAAAACATCCAAAGTTCTTCAAAGGTAAATGGTTTATTGAATGTTTTTGCTGGTTTGTGTGAAAATGTTGCCTGCTAAATGCTAACGCTAAATGCTAACGCTAAATGCTAACGCTAAATGCTAGTTTGCTATGGTTGAGAAGCATATTTTGAAAATCTGAGATGACAGTGTTGTTAACAAAAGGCTAAGCTTGAGAGCAAATGGATGAATAGTTAACGTTGCGTTATGGTAATGAGCTTGAGGCTGTATTCACGATCCCGGATCCGGGATGGCTCGACGCAAGAAGTTAAAGCAAAAATACCTCGAGAACCAGATAAACTATCTGAAACAAGCCACCTATGATCCAAACATGGCAGCGTCTTGTCATTGTTGCTAGCTGTCAGATCATTCAGAATCATAACACAGCCTTCTACCCTTGCGATGTGCGCGCATAATTTGTGTGACATTGTCACGCAACCTGTCTATATTTCATAACCTCACAACCAATCCCATAGCTTATATTAAGCTACCTGTAAAGCAGCTTCTGATTGGGCAGAAAGTGGTTAACCCGGGAGATGTTGACCAATCGAAAGCTGAGGACCGGGACGTTTGGGTTAGCAGTGAAGATACGAGTGATTCCAGCAGGAAAAGACATGGTGAGATCTCCTGTGATCTTCACCAGACAGCTGAGAAGAGAGAAGAGAAACATACACACTTAGCTTTCAGCAGGCCTGTGTATAATAGGTAATAACACTGGACCTGGTGTACAGAGGGGTTATGTATGCTGACCGGTTGTGTTGTCCACCTTTGAAGTAAGCATTGATGTATTCTGTGATGGCTGCAGCCACAGGCCATAACTCTTGGGTGCTCAGGGAGATCGGGCTTGGTCCGCGAGACAGATGCACTGTGGGAAGAATAGCTATGTCTATGACAAGTTCAAGGCACAATGTCCTTATTCATAAGAGCTTTATGCTATTGAGTATCTTTAAAAAAACGGGTTTAAAAAGTGTTGTGTTCAGACTAACTGTGTAGGGGCGCATGGTCTTGGTTCAGATGTGAGAGGGGTGAGGGCTGCCCACCTCTGGCAGGGCTGGGGGCGCGTGTCTGTGCCCCCCACTCACTGGGGCTGGAGGAGGAGGACGAGGTGAGGTCTGGGCTGGGTTCCGGCTGGGGAGACGAGCACACTGACCTGGACTGAAGACACACAGGAAAAAGTAAGCAGTTACAGTAAGTAGTTGTCTACAGGCTTATAGCTGTAAAATGCACAGATCTGGGAGACCAGACCAGAGCTTCTGTAGTCCGGTTGATTTTCCTGAAGACACTCACTCTCTCACAGCCACTCAGTCTGCCTGAGGACCTCTTGGCTCTGGCTGGTCTGGGAGGGGCTGCCACCAGCAGCTCTGCACTGTCCTGCCTGAAGCTTTGCTTCGAACCTAGAGGAACATTACCAATATTACAACCTGTAAGACAAGAGGAAGTTGTCTAAAAGACAGTGTGGGGTTTGGAATAGAGTCAAATATAGTTGTACATTTGGGAAAATATATTTAGAAAATCCAATCTCGTGCAAAGACATCTGAGGCCAGTAGTGTAGTGTTCAACATTCATACCCTTGTGTGAGCCCATGTTGCAGGGCGGCTGTGATGTGTTCAGGTCCAGGCAGTTCTGGTCTTTATCAGTAGAAAAGCACAGGTCCTCCTGTGGCCCAGAATGACGTGTGAGAGGCAGGCCGCTCCTGCGTGGCTCGCTTTCGCTGCGTGACTCACGGTGCTTCCTCCCTCCCTCCCGGACCACTCCACCCAGGGCCAGAGACCCAGCCGAGGTCCCCTCACTGAAGGGGTTGTGGACAGAGTTCCAGTGCACCAGCTCCTTCTTAGGATGGGATAAGGGGAGGGAGTTTGAGTTGGGGGTCAGCCTACTACTGCTGACGATGTGGGTCAGGATTCCTGTCGCGGCAGCTAAGGCTGACTGGTGGGTGGGGCTGCCAATCATAGTGATGGCGAATGGGTCGTCAGGTGATTCTGGGGGCGGGGCACTACGGTCTCGTTTCCGGTCCCTGTCCTTGCGAGAGCAGGAGGAGGGGGTGGGAAGGGTTTTACTGTCACTGAGGGAGCTGGAGAACGGGTCGCCCTGTACTGCTATCCCCCTTCCATCTCTGGAGGGGCGCGGGCGTGGAGGGGCCCAGGCATCAGGGGGGGGCAGGGTCTCCTGGGTGACGGTCCTCTCGAAGGCAGCCAGGAAGGGGTCTTCAGGAGGGATGTGTTTACAGCTCCACAGGCCCGGGTCCAGCTCTGGAGGGGCTAAGGACTGGGAGAAGGCCGGGAAGCAGAGGGCTGAGGGGTCCATGTCTGGAGGGGGGCGGGAGGATCGTGGAGCAGCTGCCCAGATACTGGCAGGGTTGTCCTGGGGGTGGGGGCTACGTTCCGGGGAGGGGTCTCTAAAGACAGTGAGGAAGGGGTCTTCTGGCCTGCCCAGTCCTGCTGGTTCTTTATTCTGACTTGCCGATGGCCACGCTGCCCAACCAGCCGGCTCAGGGGAGGGGCCTAGGGGCTGATGGGAAGGTGAGTCCAGCCCTGAGTCCTCTACGTTCTCAGGAGAGGAGGAGTCAGAGGAGAAGGCAGCATCTGGAGGGAACAAGGGGAGACGATTATTCTACTACCTAAAACTGTATGTATCGCACATAAGATCAGGCGTTTTTACTGACTGGAAAAACTTCTGTCCCTATCATCATAATACTTTAAACCGTATTTACATTCAGAAGCACCAAAGACACTCTCTGCTCTCTGTAGCTGATCTCTACCAGCAAAGCTTTTTGATTTGAAGGCAGACTCCAGAGGAGGTCCAAAGAGACTGTCCGAGCCTGACGCAGTAGAACTCAACCTAGAGAGTGGGTGAGAGACAGATGAAATGAGAAAGGGAAAGGGAAAGAGACAGTGAGGGAGATCATACGTCACCAGGAGCGAAGAAAAAGCCAAGCCAGAGGTGATGTCAGGTGATGCAGTACTGTCATCAGAACTCCTGCTGGCTTCTTCTCCCACAGCATCTCTCCACCTCACAGCTATGTACGACAGAGAGAGGGGAGGACTGGAGTGTGACTGACATTCACTCACCTACTGGGATCTGGACTGGAGGTGGATCTGCATAGGCCATCCTGCTCTCCCTCTGCAAAAGACACATACACACACTTAGTGAAGTTTAATTTGGGACTGCTCCCCAATCAGGGAGAGATGTGATTAGCTAGTGCTGATGGAGGGCAGCCGTAAGGGAATACACATTACCTTCCATAAAGATAAATACTAGCTATTAGCCTGGCTTCTCTAAGCAACATCAGCACAGCGCTTTACGCTATGGTTTTAATCAAGGCACTCATCATTAATCCAGTCTGCTCATTTCCCCCACAAATAGCCTCCTACTGTAGCATCACAGGCTGCTACTCCCTCACTAATAAACCATGTTCCAGACAGACCTGAGGCGTGACAAATAGACAGTGTCATTCAGCCAAGGTCAGCCACCTTGACTATTTATCACTGGACGGATACGCACTGTTAAGCTTATCCAGAAGCAACGCGGTAAATCACATTCACATCACTTCAGACTGGGAGTAACATTTCTATTTATTTTATTTAACTAGGCAAGTCAGTTAAGAACAAATTCTTATTTACAATGACGGCCTACCCCAGCCAAACCTTCCCCTACCCCGGACGATGCTGGGCCAATTGTGCGCCGCCCTATGAGACTCCCGATCACGGCCGATTGTGATACAGCCTGGATTAAAGAGGCTGCATCACTAACATTAAAGGTGGAGTAATAGTATGCCATGCATGAATACCATATGAAACAAACAGTTATGACCTACCACTGATATAATATAGGGAAATTATCAAGTACATGGTAAGGGGCAGAAACAGCGGAGAGAGAGAGAGAGAGTGTACTACTGACGCTGCAGAAACAGTGGAGAGAGAGAGAGAGAGTGTACTACTGACGCTGCAGAAACAGCGGAGAGAGAGAGAGAGAGAGAGAGTACTACTGACGCTGCAGAAACAGCGGAGAGAGAGAGAGTGTACTACTGACGTTGCAGAAACAGCGGAGAGAGAGAGTGTACTACTGACGTTGCAGAAACAGCGGAGAGAGAGAGAGAGAGTGTACTACTGACGTTGCAGAAACAGCGGAGAGAGAGAGAGAGTGTACTACTGACGTTGCAGAAACAGCGGAGAGAGAGAGAGAGTGTACTACTGACACTGCAGAAACAGCGGAGAGAGAGAGAGAGAGAGTACTACTGACGTTGCAGAAACAGCGGAGAGAGAGAGTGTACTACTGACGTTGCAGAAACAGCGGAGAGAGAGTGTACTACTGACGTTGCAGAAACAGCGGAGAGAGAGAGAGAGTGTACTACTGACGTTGCAGAAACAGCGGAGAGAGAGAGAGAGTGTACTACTGACGTTGCAGAAACAGCGGAGAGAGAGAGAGAGTGTACTACTGACACTGCAGAAACAGCGGAGAGAGAGAGAGAGAGAGTACTACTGACGTTGCAGAAACAGCGGAGAGAGAGAGTGTACTACTGACGTTGCAGAAACAGCGGAGAGAGAGAGTGTACTACTGACGTTGCAGAAACAGCGGAGAGAGAGAGAGAGTGTACTACTGACGTTGCAGAAACAGCGGAGAGAGAGAGAGAGAGTGTACTACTGACGTTGCAGAAACAGCGGAGAGAGAGAGAGAGTGTACTACTGACGTTGCAGAAACAGCGGAGAGAGAGAGAGAGTGTACTACTGACACTGCAGAAACAGCGGAGAGAGAGAGAGAGAGTACTACTGACGTTGCAGAAACAGCGGAGAGAGAGAGAGAGTGTACTACTGACGTTGCAGAAACAGCGGAGAGAGAGAGAGAGTGTACTACTGACGTTGCAGAAACAGCGGAGAGAGAGAGAGAGTGTACTACTGACGCTGCAGAAACAGCGGAGAGAGAGAGAGAGAGTACTACTGACGTTGCAGAAACAGCGGAGAGAGAGAGAGAGTGTACTACTGACGTTGCAGAAACAGCGGAGAGAGAGAGAGAGTGTACTACTGACGTTGCAGAAACAGCGGAGAGAGAGAGAGTGTACTACTGACGTTGCAGAAACAGTGGAGAGAGAGAGTGTACTACTGACGTTGCAGAAACAGCGGAGAGAGAGAGAGAGTGTACTACTGACGTTGCAGAAACAGCGGAGAGAGAGAGAGAGTGTACTACTGACGTTGCAGAAACAGCGGAGAGAGAAACTACTGACGTTGCAGAAACAGTGGAGAGAGAGAGTGTACTACTGACGTTGCAGAAACAGCGGAGAGAGAGAGTGTACTACTGACGTTGCAGAAACAGCGGAGAGAGAGAGAGAGTGTACTACTGACGTTGCAGAAACAGCGGAGAGAGAGAGAGAGAGAGAGTGTACTACTGACGTTGCAGAAACAGCGGAGAGAGAGAGAGAGTGTACTACTGACGCTGCAGAAACAGCGGAGAGAGAGAGAGTGTACTACTGACGCTGCAGAAACAGCGGAGAGAGAGAGAGAGAGTGTACTACTGACGCTGCAGAAACAGCGGAGAGAGAGAGAGAGTGTACTACTGACGCTGCAGAAACAGTGGAGAGAGAGAGAGTGTACTACTGACGCTGCAGAAACAGTGGAGAGAGAGAGAGAGAGTGTACTACTGACGCTGCAGAAACAGTGGAGAGAGAGAGAGAGAGTGTACTACCGACGCTGCAGAAACAGTGGAGAGAGAGAGAGAGAGTGTACTACTGACGCTGCAGAAACAGTGGAGAGAGAGAGAGTGTACTACCGACGCTGCAGAAACAGTGGAGAGAGAGAGAGTGTACTACCGACGCTGCAGAAACAGTGGAGAGAGAGAGAGTGTACTACCGACGCTGCAGAAACAGTGGAGAGAGAGAGTGTACTACCGACGCTGCAGAAACAGTGGAGAGAGAGAGTGTACTACCGACGCTGCAGAAACAGTGGAGAGAGAGAGTGTACTACCGACGCTGCAGAAACAGTGGAGAGAGAGAGTGTACTACCGACGCTGCAGAAACAGTGGAGAGAGAGAGAGTGTACTACTGACGCTGCAGAAACAGTGGAGAGAGAGAGAGTGTACTACTGACGCTGCAGAAACAGTGGAGAGAGAGAGAGTGTACTACTGACGCTGCAGAAACAGTGGAGAGAGAGTGTACTACTGACGCTGCAGAAACAGTGGAGAGAGAGTACTACCGATGCTGCAGAAACAGTGGAGAGAGAGTGTACTACTGACGCTGCAGAAACAGTGGAGAGTGTACTACCGATGCTGCAGAAACAGTGGAGAGATTGTACTACTGATGCTGCAGAAACAGCGGAGAGAGAGTGCTAACTACTTACCCCTGTGGGTGGCGCCCTCTCCCTCCCCCTCTGAACGTCCTGTAGTACTGCTGTTTCCTGTGGAGAGGACGAGGGGAGTCAGAGTACCACGCACACAGAGAAATGCGTAAAACATACAGACAGAGACAGAAACCCAGCTATTTTTAACAAGATGCCGGTTTTAATGGAACTTACTGGAGAGATGACGTTTGATTGACACCTGGAAGGAGAGAGAGCAGAGTTGTTAATTACACTGTCTGGGGATATTAAACAATGTAGACCGTTTACAACCTGCTGTTATTGCAACGTGGAGAAACAATAGCAGGGAGAATAAACATGGCTTAATAAACAGATGAGCATTTCTGAGCTTCCCTTTTCAGAAATCTTAGACTTTTGATACCACACCATGTGAAAATCCGCAACACATTTCATCCCTAGCCTCCCCTCTGGTCCTTGTTCCCTCTCCTTCCCGCCTTCATACCCCTCTGTTGGGGGGCAGTGTGAGTGCCCCCACGGTGGCCTTCAGCTCCATCTCTGTAGCAGCAGAGTTGCTGCTGCTGCCCACCGGACGGATCTGGATGTGGAACTTCTTGGGCTCCTCGTCGTCAAAGTCGGAGTCGCTGGAGTAGAAGTTGTCCTCCTTGTCCTCCATCGAGCAGCGTGCGGACAGAGAGTCAAGGAAAAGTGACCTGACGGAGGGTGGACAGTGGACTGACTAAAATGGACGGGGAAGAGCCTTATGCCTTGGACAACTTTGGGAGTGTCAGGGTTTCCTTTGTCCAGCCTCATTCACTGATAATGGACTGGAGCTGGACGAGGGACAGAGAGAGCATTTCAGTCTATTTAAATGTCTCTCAGGGGGCAGGGAGACTTAATGTTCTACTCATCTCATAAGAGACCGTCTAGACTGCTTTATAAAGATAGAATACTCACTTACACAGTGGCAGGAAGCCTTGTTTTCATTATGAAGATAAAGAGGTCTGTCCAAGGGAATTTTTACTCCAATACAGTAGAGACAGCCTCTCGTCTGATAGTCAGTGTTACTGCAAAGGATATCATTCTGATTGACGTCTGCTCGGATTACAAACCCCTCCTCATCCACCTCTAGGGGAGAGTTCTGTGTGCAGAATAGAGAATACCATGTTGGATACAAACATAAATACTTTCTCCTAGTGTTTGATAAGCTTAAAGTGCCATAACAACCCTTCACCCTGTGATGTTGTCATCAGATCACTTTAGGAGCAGTGTGAAAACTAGAACCTGCATAAACGGAGGATCTCAGTTTGCTTCATGTGAGGAGTTTGAAATGATGTATACTTTTACCTTTGATACTTAAGTATATTTTAAACCAAATACTTTTACTCAAGTAGTATTTCACTGTATTTTTACTTGAGTCATTTTCTATTAAGGTATCTTTACATTTACTCAAGTATGACAATTGGGGACTTTTCCCCACCACTGGTCAAAATAATAAAAATAGAAACCAAATACTCCCAGACACCATTGTCACACATGATTACTCTCCCTTGCTCATACACACCGACCGACTGTACAGGCACAGACCGACCGACTGTACAGGCACAGACCGACCGACTGTACAGGCACAGACCGACCGACTGTACAGGCACAGACAGACCGACTGTACAGGCACAGACAGACCGACTGTACAGACACACACACTGTACACACACACTGTACACACACACACACTGTACAGACACACACGTACAGACACACTGTACACACACACACACGTACAGACACACACTGTACAGACACACACACACTGTACAGACACACACACACACACACTGTACAGACACACACACACACACACACACTCTACAGACACACACACACACACACACACACTGTACAGACACACACACACACTGTACACACACACTGCACACACACACTGCACACACACACACACACTGTACAGACACACACACTGTACAGACACACACACAGATTGTACAGTCAGACACACAGACTGTACAGTCAGACACACACACACATACTGTACAGACACGCACACACTGTACAGACACGCACACACTGTACAGACACTGTACACACACACAGAGTGTACAGACACACACACAGACTGTACAGTCAGACACACACACAGACTGTACAGACACATGCAGACTGTACAGTCAGACACACACACACTGTACAGACACACACACTGTACAGACACACACAGACTGTACAGACACACACAGACTGTACAGTCAGACACAGACTGTACAGTCAGACACACACACAGACTGTACAGTCAGACACACACACAGACTGTACAGTCAGACACACACACAGACTGTACAGTCAGACACACACTGTACAGACTGTACAGTCAGACACACACTGTACAGACACACACACACTGTACAGACACACACACACACACACTGTACAGACACACACACACACACACACACTCTACAGACACACACACACACACACACTGTACAGACACACACACACACTGTACACACACACTGCACACACACACTGCACACACACACACACACTGTACAGACACACACACTGTACAGACACACACACAGATTGTACAGTCAGACACACAGACTGTACAGTCAGACACACACACACATACTGTACAGTCAGACACACACTGTACAGACACGCACACACTGTACAGACACGCACACACTGTACAGACACTATACACACACACAGATTGTACAGACACACACACAGACTGTACAGACACATGCAGACTGTACAGTCAGACACACACACACTGTACAGACACACACACTGTACAGACACACACAGACTGTACAGACACACACAGACTGTACAGTCAGACACACACACAGACTGTACAGTCAGACACACACACAGACTGTACAGTCAGACACACACACAGACTGTACAGTCAGACACACACTGTACAGACTGTACAGTCAGACACACACTGTACAGACTGTACAGTCAGACACACACTGTACAGACACGCACACACTGTACAGACACGCACACACTGTACAGACACGCACACACTGTACAGACACACACACTGTACAGACACACACACACACACTGTACAGACACACACACACTGTACAGACACACACACACTGTACAGACACACACACACACAGACTGTACAGTCAGACACACACTGTACAGACACACACACACTGTACAGACACACACACACACAGACTGTACAGTCAGACACACACACAGACTGTACAGTCAGACACATACGCAGACTGTACAGTCAGACACATACGCAGACTGTACAGTCAGACACATACGCAGACTGTACAGTCAGACACACACAGACTGTACAGACACATGCAGACTGTACAGTCACACACACACACACACTGTACAGTCAGACACACACTGTACAGACACGCACACACTGTACAGACACGCACACACTGTACAGACACACACACTGTACAGACACACACACTGTACAGACACACACACACACACTGTACAGACACACACACACTGTACAGACACACACACACACAGACTGTACAGTCAGACACACACAGACTGTACAGTCAGACACACACAGACTGTACAGTCAGACACACACACAGACTGTACAGTCAGACACATACGCAGACTGTACAGTCAGACACATACGCAGACTGTACAGTCAGACACATACGCAGACTGTACAGTCAGACACACACAGACTGTACAGTCAGACACACACAGACTGTACAGACACACACACACACACTGTACAGACACACACACACTGTACAGACACACACACACAGACTGTACAGTCAGACACACACACACAGACTGTACAGTCAGACACACACACAGACTGTACAGTCAGACACATACGCAGACTGTACAGTCAGACACATACGCAGACTGTACAGTCAGACACATACGCAGACTGTACAGTCAGACACACACAGACTGTACAGACACATGCAGACTGTACAGTCAGACACACACACACACACTGTACAGTCAGACACACACACAGACTGTACAGTCAGACACACACACAGACTGTACAGTCAGACACACACACAGACTGTACAGTCAGACACACACACAGACTGTACAGTCAGACACACACACAGACTGTACAGTCAGACACACACACAGACTGTACAGTCAGACACACACACAGACTGTACAGTCAGACACACACACAGACTGTACAGACACAGACACACACACACACACACACACTGTACAGACACACACACACACACAGACTGTACAGTCAGACACACACGCAGACTGTACAGTCAGACACATACGCAGACTGTACAGTCAGACACACACAGACTGTACAGTCAGACACACACAGACTGTACAGTCAGACACACACAGACTGTACAGTCAGACACACACACACAGACTGTACAGTCAGACACACACACACAGACTGTACAGTCAGACACACACACACACTGTACAGTCAGACACACACACACTGTACAGTCAGACACACACACAGACTGTACAGTCAGACACACACACAGACTGTACAGTCAGACACACACACAGACTGTACAGTCAGACACACACACAGACTGTACAGTCAGACACACACACAGACTGTACAGTCAGACACACACGCAGACTGTACAGTCAGACACATACGCAGACTGTACAGTCAGACACACACAGACTGTACAGACACATGCAGACTGTACAGTCAGACACACACACACAGACTGTACAGTCAGACACACACACACACTGTACAGTCAGACACACACACACACTGTACAGTCAGACACACACACACACTGTACAGTCAGACACACACACACACTGTACAGTCAGACACACACACAGACTGTACAGTCAGACACACACACAGACTGTACAGTCAGACACACACACAGACTGTACAGTCAGACACACACACAGACTGTACAGTCAGACACACACACAGACTGTACAGTCAGACACACACACAGACTGTACAGTCAGACACACACACAGACTGTACAGTCAGACACATACGCAGACTGTACAGTCAGACACATACGCAGACTGTACAGTCAGACACATACGCAGACTGTACAGTCAGACACACACAGACTGTACAGACACATGCAGACTGTACAGTCAGACACACACACACACACTGTACAGTCAGACACACACACAGACTGTACAGTCAGACACACACACAGACTGTACAGTCAGACACACACACAGACTGTACAGTCAGACACACACACAGACTGTACAGTCAGACACACACACAGACTGTACAGTCAGACACACACACAGACTGTACAGTCAGACACACACACAGACTGTACAGTCAGACACACACACAGACTGTACAGACACAGACACACACACACACACACACACTGTACAGACACACACACACACACAGACTGTACAGTCAGACACACACACAGACTGTACAGTCAGACACATACGCAGACTGTACAGTCAGACACATACGCAGACTGTACAGTCAGACACATACGCAGACTGTACAGTCAGACACACACAGACTGTACAGACACACACAGACTGTACAGTCAGACACACACACACAGACTGTACAGTCAGACACACACACACAGACTGTACAGTCAGACACACACACACACTGTACAGTCAGACACACACACACACTGTACAGTCAGACACACACACACACTGTACAGTCAGACACACACACAGACTGTACAGTCAGACACACACACAGACTGTACAGTCAGACACACACACAGACTGTACAGTCAGACACACACACAGACTGTACAGTCAGACACACACGCAGACTGTACAGTCAGACACACACGCAGACTGTACAGTCAGACACATACGCAGACTGTACAGTCAGACACACACAGACTGTACAGACACATGCAGACTGTACAGTCAGACACACACACACAGACTGTACAGTCAGACACACACACACACTGTACAGTCAGACACACACACACACTGTACAGTCAGACACACACACAGACTGTACAGTCACACACACACAGACTGTACAGTCAGACACACACACAGACTGTACAGTCAGACACACACACAGACTGTACAGTCAGACACACACACAGACTGTACAGTCAGACACACACACAGACTGTACAGTCAGACACACACACAGACTGTACAGTCAGACACACACACAGACTGTACAGTCAGACACACACACAGACTGTACAGTCAGACACACACACAGACTGTACAGACACAGACACACACACACACACACACACTGTACAGACACACACACACACACACACACACACACACACACACACACACACACACACACACACACACACACACACACACACACACACACTGTACAGACACACACACACTGTACAGACACACACACACACACTGTACAGACACACACACACTGTACAGACACACACACACACTGTACAGACACTGTACAGACACACACACACTGTACACACACACACACACACACACACACACACACACACACACACACACACACACACACACACACACACACACACACTGTACAGACACACACACACACACACTGTACAGACACACACACACACACACTGTACAGACACACACACACACACTGTACACACACACACACACACACACTGTACAGACACACACACACACTGTACAGACACACACACACACTGTACAGACACACACACACACACACACACACACACACACACACACACACACACACACACACACACACACACACACACACACACACACACACACACACACACACTGTACAGACACACACACACACACACACACACACACACACTGTACACACACACACACACACTGTACAGACACACACACACACACACTGTACAGACACACACACACACACACTGTACAGACACACACACACACACTGTACAGACACACACACACACACTGTACAGACACACACACACACACTGTACAGACACACACACACACACTGTACAGACACACACACACACACTGTACAGACACACACACACACACTGTACAGACACACACACACACACTGTACAGACACACACACACACACTGTACAGACACACACACACACACACACACTGTACAGTCAGACACACACACACACACACACACACACACACACACACACACACACACACACACACACACACACACACACACACACACTGTACAGTCAGACACACGCACAGACTGTACAGTCAGACACACACACAGACTGTACAGTCAGACACACACAGACTGTACAGTCAGACACACACAGACTGTACAGACACGCACAGACTGTACAGTCAGACACACACAGACTGTACAGACACATACAGACTGTACAGACACACACAGACTGTACAGTCAGACACCGACTGCACACACACACCGACTGCACACACACACACCGACTGCACACACACACCGACTGTACACACACACCGACTGCACACACACACACCGACTGCACACACACACCGACTGTACACACACACACACACACACACACACCGACTGTACACACACACACACACACACCGACTGTACACACACACACACACACCGACTGTACACACACACACACACACCGACTGTACACACACACACACACACCGACTGTACACACACACACACACACCGACTGTACACACACACACACCGACTGCACACACACACACACCGACTGCACACACACACACACCGACTGCACACACACACACACACACACACACACACACACACACACACACACACACACACACACACACACACACACACACCGACTGCACAGTCACACACTCTTTGTCCTCTTGCACAGGAATCCACACACACACACACACCGACTGCACACACACACACACACACACCGACTGCACACACACACACACACACCGACTGCACACACACACCGACTGCACACACACACCGACTGCACACACACACACACACACACACACCGACTGTACACACACACACACACACACACCGACTGCACACACACACACACACACACACCGACTGCACACACACACACACACACACCGACTGCACACACACACACACACACACACACACCGACTGCACACACACACACACACACACACACACACACACACACACACACCGACTGTACGCACACACACACACCGACTGTACGCACACACACACACCGACTGTACACACACACACACACACACACACCGACTGTACACACACGCACACCGACTGTACACACACACACACCGACACACACACACACACACACACACGACTGTACACACACACACACCGACTGTACACACACACACCGACTGTACACACACACACACACACACACACACCGACTGTACACACACACACACACACACACACACACACACACACACACACACACACACACACACACAGTACACACACACACACCGACTGTACACACACACACACCGACTGTACACACACACACACACCGACTGTACACACACACACCGACTGTACACACACACACCGACTGTACACACACACACCGACTGTACACACACACACCGACTGTACACACACACCGACTGTACACACACACCGACACACCGACTGTACACACACACCGACACACCGACTGTACACACACACACACACACACACACACACACACCGACTGTACACACACCGACTGTACACACACACACACACACACACACACACACCGACTGTACACACACACACACACCGACGTACCGACACACCGACTGTACACACACACCGACACACCGACTGTACACACACACCGACACACCGACTGTACACACACACACACACACACCGACACACCGACTGTACACACACACCGACACACCGACTGTACACACACACACACACCGACTGTACACACACACACACACCGACTGTACACACACACCGACTGTACACACACACCGACTGTACACACACACCGACTGTACACACACACACACCGACTGTACACACACACACACCGACTGTACACACACACACACCGACTGTACACACACACACACACACACACACACACACACACACACACACACACACACACACACACACACACACACACACACACACACACACACACACACACACACACACAGTACACACACACACACACACACACACACACACACACACACACACACACACACACACACACACACACACACACACACACACAGACTGTACAGACAAACACACACACACAGACTGTACAGACAAACACACACACACAGACTGCACAGACAAACACACACACACAGACTGCACAGACAAACACACAGACTGTACAGACAAACACACAGACTGTACAGACAAACACACAGACTGTACAGACAAACACACAGACTGTACAGACAAACACACAGACTGTACAGACAAACACAGACTGTACAGACACACACAGCATTGATGTGTGTGTACAGTACGTTGGCGGCGGGGCACAGTGATATGCTGCTTAATTCACCACCAGGGATGTACAACTGATAATGGAAGAACGGCCATTGATTTGAACAGTTTTTGAGCCACTGTGAATTAGCATATACTCACTGGTGTCTCCGTCACAGCTGAATCCCTGCAAAAAGAAACAAAGATAAATTTGGCTAAGTGACAAGATAGTATCACAGATGGAGCTGACAAAAGAAAGTGAGGGTAATTGGGATTTATCATCTGCGTGACGACATCACTTCAGTAATTTCCATTTATCTCGGCTTCTTGGTAAAAAATAGCTGGGTTTCTGTCTCGGTCTGTGTTTTAAGCACGTGTGTGTGTGTGTGTGTGTGTGTGTGTGTGTGTGTGTGTGTGTGTGTGTGTGTGTGTGTGTGTGTGTGTGTGTGTGTGTGTGTGTGTGCTCACGTTGAGTCTGGCTCTTTGTCCCTCTTGCCCAGTCCAGGAATCCTGAAGGCTTTTCCTCGACTCTTCTTACTCCCCTCCGGTACTAAAGCTGTCATGTACTCCTCAAACCCCACCAGGGCTGCCACATATAGGGACACACCACAGTGAGGACAAATCGGACACACTCTCACGCGTACACATGCTGGGATCTTACCATCTGTTTATGCTGTTTGTGTGGTGTACCTGGTCTGTCCTTGCCTGTGCCCTTCTGCTCTGCAAACCTCTGGATGAGGTTATCTATGCCGATGTTCTCCACGTTCTGTTTGAACTCCTCATGGACCTGAACAGAGGAGAGAGGGGCTCGTTGCAGTCAGAGAAGAGATAGGGGTTTGGACTGGAGAGTTTGTTGTGGATGTGCTCTGTGTGTGGAGTTTGACTGTGGTTCAGTTTGAGTGTAGAAGGAGACAACCCCTCAAAGAGGTCAGTTAAATCCCTCCAGACAGGCTCTCCTGGCCTGGCTCAGTGTCTGGGTGACCTACCTGTCCCACCTGGACGTGGGTGTCCTCTATGGAGTGGGAGTATCCTTTGATTAGCTGTTTCATCTGCCTCAGGTGGGCCTCCTCGATGTCCTGGAACTTCTGTACAGAGGACAGGAAAACAACAGTGTTCAGACACCAAGATGGGTCCTAATTACAGCAAACTACCCCAAAGCACAACCAAATGCTACTCAAATTACCCCAAAGCACAACCAAATGCTACTCAAACTACCCCAAAGCACAACCAAATGCTACTCAAACTACCCCAAAGCACAACCAAATGCTACTCAAATTACCCCAAAGCACAACCAAATGCTACTCAAACTACCCCAAAGCACAATCAAATGCTACTCAAAATACCCCAAAGCACAATCAAATGCTACTCAAAATACCCCAAAGCACAATCAAATGCTACTCAAACTTCCCCAAAGCACAATCAAATGCTACTCAAACTTCCCCAAAGCACAACCAGATGCTACTCAAACTTCCCCAAAGCACAACAAGATGCTACTCAAATTACCCCAAAGCACAACCAAATGCAACTCAAAATACCCCAAAGCACAACCAAATGCAACTCAAAATACCCCAAAGCACAACAAAATGCTACTCATAATACCCACAAAACACTGGCGCAAACTACCGCAAAGAACAACAAAATGCTACTCAAAAAAAAAAGTCAGAGAACCCAAAGTCAAAGACCAGAGGCAACTGTACAGGAATAGAACCAGGTACAGACCAGAGGCAACTGTACAGGAAGAGAACCAGGTACAGACCAGAGGCAACTGTACAGGAAGAGAACCAGGTACAGACCAGAGGCAACTGTACAGGAAGAGAACCAGGTACAGACCAGAGGCAACTGTACAAGAAGAGAACCAGGTACAGACCAGAGGCAACTGTACAGGAAGAGCACCAGGTACAGACTAGAGGCAACTGTACAGGAAGAGAACCAGGTACAGACCAGAGGCAACTGTACAGGAAGAGAACCAGGTACAGACCAGAGCAGTGGAGTATAATAGAGGTCCCATCCAAGGTAATAACCAGGTACTAATCACACTGCATGTGGGCTAGAGAAATAGCTTCAAAGAACAGGCCATTTCACCCATCATGCTCTGGGCTGTAGTCTTCATGAAATCCCCCCGAGCTCTCTCCTCCTCACTCATTATCAGGGACAGATCTCCCATTAGCTATTAACGGGTAATTGGTCACCAGGATTCCAGTCATCATTTAAAAACCAAATATAGCACCGTTCATTGGATTTGTTGAGGGTTTCCTTGGAAACTGTGCAGGTAGCCATGGAGACGTGTTCATTGTGAACAAAAACGGTTTGTTAATTTAAGGAAACCCCAGGATTGAGTGTGTCTAAGTAACCCGCCCCAGGCCCAGTGGACCGACTGACCTGGGCTGATTCGCTCATCTTCTGCTCGAAGTCTCCTCCCACGCGGTTATACTTCTCTATACACACAGCAAACGACTCTGCAGATTTCTTAGACTTCATCTCCGCCTAGTGAGAGAGAGGGGAGGATTATAGACTTCCCCCTAGTGAGAGAGAGGGGAGGATTATAGACTTCCTCCTAGTGAGAGAGAGGGGGGAGGATTATAGACTTCCTCCTAGTGAGAGAGAGGGGGGATGATTATAGACTTCCTCCTAGTGAGAGAGAGGGGGGATGATTATAGACTTCCTCCTAGTGAGAGAGAGGGGGATGATTATAGACTTCCTCCTAGTGAGAGAGAGGGGGATGATTATAGACTTCCTCCTAGTGAGAGAGAGGGGGATGATTATAGACTTCCTCCTAGTGAGAGAGAGGGGGATGATTATAGACTTCCTCCTAGTGAGAGGGAGAGGGCATGATTATAGACTTCCTCCTAGTGAGAGAGAGGGGGGGATGATTATAGACTTCCTCCTAGTGAGAGAGAGGGGGGGATGATTATAGACTTCCTCCTAGTGAGAGAGAGGGGGGGATGGTGGTCCTTCTGTAGCTCAGTTGGTAGAGCATGGCGCTTGTAGCGCCAGGGTAGTGGGTTCGATTCCCGGGATCACCCATACATAGAATGTATGCACACATGACTAAGTCGCTTTGGATAAAAGCGTCTGCTAAATGGCATATATTATAGACTTCCTCCTAGTGAGAGAGAGGGGGGATGATTATAGACTTCCTCCTAGTGAGAGAGAGGGGGATGATTATAGACTTCCTCCTAGTGAGAGAGAGGGGGATGATTATAGACTTCCTCCTAGTGAGAGGGAGAGGGGATGATTATAGACTTCCTCCTAGTGAGAGAGAGGTGGGGATGATTATAGACTTCCTCCTAGTGAGAGAGAGGGGGATGATTATAGACTTCCTCCTAGTGAGAGAGAGGGGGGGATGGTGGTCCTTCTGTAGCTCAGTTGGTAGAGCATGGCGCTTGTAACGCCAGGGTAGTGGGTTCGATTCCCGGGATCACCCATACATAGAATGTATGCACACATGACTAAGTCACTTTGGATAAAAGCGTCTGCTAAATGGCATATATTATAGACTTCCTCCTAGTGAGAGAGAGGGGGATGATTATAGACTTCCTCCTAGTGAGAGAGAGGGGGGATGATTATAGACTTCCTCCTAGTGAGAGAGAGGGGGATGATTATAGACTTCCTCCTAGTGAGAGAGAGGGGGATGATTATAGACTTCCTCCTAGTGTGAGAGAGGGGGATGATTATAGACTTCCTCCTAGTGAGAGAGAGGGGGATGATTATAGACTTCCTCCTAGTGAGAGAGAGGGGGATGATTATAGACTTCCTCCTAGTGAGAGAGAGGGGGGATGATTATAGACTTCCTCCTAGTGAGAGAGAGGGGGATGATTATAGACTTCCTCCTAGTGAGAGAGAGGGGGATGATTATAGACTTCCTCCTAGTGAGAGAGAGGGGGATGATTATAGACTTCCTCCTAGTGAGAGAGAGGGGGATGATTATAGACTTCCTCCTAGTGAGAGAGAGGGGGATGATTATAGACTTCCTCCTAGTGAGAGAGGGGGATGATTATAGACTTCCTCCTAGTGAGAGAGAGGGGGATGATTATAGACTTCCTCCTAGTGAGAGAGAGGGGGATGATTATAGACTTCCTCCTAGTGAGAGAGAGGGGGATGATTATAGACTTCCTCCTAGTGAGAGAGAGGGGGATGATTATAGACTTCCTCCTAGTGAGAGAGAGGGGGATGATTATAGACTTCCTCCTAGTGAGAGAGAGGGGGGATGATTATAGACTTCCTCCTAGTGAGAGAGAGGGGGGGATGATTATAGACTTCCTCCTAGTGAGAGAGAGGGGGGTTGATTATAGACTTCCTCCTAGTGAGAGAGAGGGGGGATGATTATAGACTTCCTCCTAGTGAGAGAGAGTGGGGATGATTATAGACTTCCTCCAGCCATTACTGGAACCTTTATTCATCCTGGTGAGTCATCATTGTGAACAAATGATCTGCTATAATAATCACAACCTTGTTCAACTGTCTATCTTATTCAGTGTACTTTCAAGCAACTACTCATTAACGTAAGGCACCCTGTGCTCATATAACAGTTTATACAGCTATAACTGTATTATACGGGATGTGTTCATTGATGCCTAATGACAGACCTTCTCCAGTTCTTTCTGGGGAGCTCCCTCTTTCCTCAGTCGGTCCAGCTCAATACACTTAGCGTGGTATCCCTCCCTGAACTTCTGGAGGTGACCACTCTGCACCTGGACGGCCTGAACAGCGTCCAGGGTCCCCACCTGCTCCTCCTTGGTCTGTGAGAAACAGACCATGCACATATTATTAAAATGCTCATTATATATTTAAGCCATAATGCCTGAGGGGGTGTGGTATATGGCCAATATACCACAGCTAAGGGCAGTTCTTATGCACAAAGCAACGCAGAATGCCTGGATACAGCCCTTAGCCGTGGTATATTGGCCATATATCACAAACCCCCGAGGCGCCTTACTGCTATTACAAACTGGTTACCAACATAATTAGAGCAGAAAAAAATGCATGTTCTCTCATACCCGTTGTATACGGTCTGATATACCATGGAATTCAGCCAATCAGCATTCAGGGCTCAAACCACCCAGTTTATAATATAATATAGTGAATGATGTGGGGGATAGAGGGGTCGTGATCATAGAAAGATACGGTGAGAAGTGTTACCTTGCGGTGGACTTTGACCTGCTCGTCACCATACTTGTTGATGTCCCGGATGAGGTCATTCATCTTACGCATCAGCTCCAGGTGGCAGAGGGCCAGCTTGTCTGATGACACCCGGAACAAGTCCCACATAGGAGCAAATGTCCTGTGAGACATAGAGCAATATGTCACCTACACTACAAGGTCCTAACACCAACACCATGTTTTTTAAAATCTAATAATCACATACATTAACAGATGCGATTTCATACATTTTGTTTGAACGGTAATATGACATTAAAGTTCAATCTTTATAGTGCATTTCTAGAGTTAAACAAACCACAGACCCCGGCCTGCTACGGCCCAGTAAACCACAGACCCCGGCCTGCTACGGCCCAGTAAACCACATACCCCGGCCTGCTACGGCCCAGTAAACCACAGACCCCGGCCTGCTACGGCCCAGTAAACCACAGACCCCGGCCTGCTACGGCCCAGTAAACCACAGACCCCGGCCTGCTACGACCCAGTAAACCACAGACCCCGGCCTGCTACGACCCAGTAAACCACAGACCCCGGCCTGCTACGACCCAGTAAACCACAGACCCCGGCCTGCCACGACCCAGTAAACCAGACCCCGGCCTGCTAAGACCCAGTAAACCACAGACCCCGGCCTACCACGACCCAGTAAACCACAGACCCCGGCCTGCCACGACCCAGTAAACCACAGACCCCGGCCTGCCACGACCCAGTAAACCACAGACCCCGGCCTGCCACGACCCAGTAAACCATAGACCCTGGCCAAGAGAATCAAACCATACAGACAAACTCCTGTAAATCCCCTCGGCACCCTGCCAGCATATGAAACAGTTGATTTCATTTTAAACTGAGATGTTGATGTCAAGAGTTTTCTAATATACTCACCCTAGTGGGCTTCCATTGCTTGCCATTTTGGCCAGTTTGCTCATGGACTTGGAGTAGGTCTCCTCGATGGCAGCCCTGAGAACCACAGATAGATCGATATATTCCTGAAGAGCCCGTGGCTGGTAAGTAACAAGCCAGGCAGAGTGATGGTCTATGCAGAGTCTCAGCCTTGGAAATCCTGCATCCAACTACACATACATCTAAATTCGTCCCCTTCCGGCTCACACAAAACCACTGCATGTCTTACTAGCATAAAGTCATATTATCATGTACAGAGCATAATAAAGCACAAACCTAAAGGCATGAACAACCAGGCAAAGGGAAAATAAATATTTAGCTTCAATACTCTGTAAATGTTGCCCTGACCCAAATGTAAATAATAAAATGGCCTCATTTCTGCAGGAGGAACATACAACTTTAATACCCATCTGTAGCACCCAGGGAGAAGAAAGTAGATCAGTATATCTGGGGGGGGGGTAACTACCCCCTCTCACCCTGACAAGGAAAGAGCAATGTAATAAACAAACCAGTGCAGTTTCTCAGGCCTCCGGCAACAGACACAGCTCTTTATGGAGAACAAGTACACCTTGAAGAGGGGTAGCTAGGCCTACAAAGGGTTAGAATACATGACATTCAACTTGTAGATACATAGAACATCCAGATTGAGAAAGAGCTCCTCTGCACTGGGCGTGGGGAATCAATCAGCTCAATGGGTTGGTTACACTGTCTGTCATGAGGGAGATCTTCCCTGCAATGTCTCGTTTCATTTCCTGACTGACACTTTGTTCTCTCCAAGTAGATAACTGAATTTCCTCCCTTCTGTGGGGAATGTGCAGTGGTTCGGATCTTATGAATAAAAGTCACGACTATGACATTGGTCTGACAGTGAAGGTTGTTGTCTTCCCCTCTGGGGAGAAAAGCCCTGTAAGGCCCAGGCTTAAATACTACAATGGGTGTTCAACTTCCAGCTAATTGACTCATTAACAGACTGAATAAAGACAGGCGACTTCTGGGAAAACAATCCAGGAGGATTATTCAGACTGACATGTTACCGGAGCTGAGTGCCCAGATAACAGGCGAAAGCACAGCTACTGCAAGTGTGTGTATATTTGTATAGTAAGACAGGGAGCTCCTTGTCTTGAGGGCCGTGTCTTGTATTGCGTGAGAGTGTGTGTGTCTCTCTTAACACTCCCATGTGCTGGCCTGAGTTCAAATGCAGCCCAGTTATGTGGATTGGAAGGCAGGGGAGACTGATGGAGCCGTTCCTCTGCACTAAGACATGACTATGAAAGGAAGCGACAAGGCCCTGTAGCCAGTATTGGAATCAGTCTTCTTAAAAAGGCAAACTTCAAAACCTTTATGAACATTTAGAAAAATGACTTTTTCAAATGGATGGATGAGTTGAAAAGCAAACTGATTAAGAAACATCACTCCCACGTCACTCATGTACCACCTCTCTGGAACATCCCAGCCCAAACAACACCTCACCTCTCACGGACAAACTCTGCCAGCTCCTTGGTAGCAATCTGGCCATGCTTCATGTTGTGGTACAACACGTCAAAACCTGCATTCTTCTCCCCCTGCAAAAAGCACAGACAACACCATGGTGATCCACAGAATTAGATTGTACGGCATCTCTAAGGGATTTATAGATTCCTCAACATGAAAGATGTGACAAATAGCAGGCGATGGCAGACAAACCTACGACCTCAGGAAATAGATGTTTTTCTTATTTAAATTCACTCAACACTTCTTGTTACCTTTTCATTGAGGACCCTTGGAGCATAGTAGCATTGAACACAAACAAAACAAATACTGTTTTCTTTCATCATGACCTTTAACATATTGTGGATGTTTCTCTTGTTGTTACGCAACCAGAACCAAGGTTGACACAGGGTTGGAGAAAACAGACATGCCTTTATCTCTCCAACAGGGGTATGCCTGGGAGCTGGTGATGACATAAACACAACTCATGTTGTTCTCTTAAATGACCTTTAATACTGTGGCTGTCTTCTTGTTTCGCTCAGTGGGGAACCACAAGCAATCATGACACTGGTTTAAGGAAACAGAAATACATTTTTCATAGACCGGCCGACTGCAAGCTGAGTTGTTCTTCAGAAAGTCATTTTCATTGGCCGAAGTAGTCTTTCCACAGGGTCCATGCAAATTTCAGATCTATTGTTCTATAGCATTAAATCAGAATTTGTTTTGACCCAAAGTGTGCAGAAGCTTTCTCCTTTTGTCTTCCTGCACCTTAGCAGCCTTGTGCAGATTTCATCAAGACTGGCACAGGGAAGGCAATGTGAACTAGAAGTTTAAATCAGGATTCCCTTCCTACAGACAATACAACAACAAAATACTACAAAGAGTTATCACATAACAGCAGAGTTAACAGAGGCAGCGTTAAAAATAGCCGGTTCCTTGAAGTCCCCACTTTGATGTCAACAGCGGGGCCGTTGTGTAGGCTGTCCTGACACGCAGGCGGCTACACCTCAACACTAGAAATACCCTGCTAGAGAGGGACACTCTTTTAGTAGCAGGGGAATGGCTGGAATGCCAAGGTTCCCAGAGAGAAGCTAGGAGTAGGCCAACACCACAGTTACAGACGCCACAGTTACAGACACCACAGTTACAGACACCACACACACACAGCACAGTTACAGACACCACACACCACCACACACACACACCACACACACACCACCACCGTTACAGACACCACACCACCACCGTTACAGACACCACACACACACACACCACAGTTCAGACACCACACACACCACCACAGTTCAGACACCACACACACACACACACCACCACAGTTCAGACACCACACACACACACCACCACAGTTCAGACACCACACACACACACACACACAACAGTTCAGACACCACACACACACCACCACAGTTACAGACACCACACACACACCACCACAGTTACAGACACCACACCACCACAGTTAGACACCACACACACACCACCACAGTTCAGACACCACCACAGTTCAGACACCACACACACACACACACACACACACACACACACACACACACACACACACACACACACACACACACACACACACACCACCACAGTTACAGACACCACACCACCACAGTTCAGACACCACACACCACCACACACACACACCACACACACACCACCACAGTTACAGACACCACACCACCACCGTTACAGACACCACACACACACACACACCACAGTTCAGACACCACACACACACCACCACAGTTACAGACACCACACCACCACAGTTCAGACACCACACACACACACACCACCACAGTTCAGACACCACACACACACACACCACCACAGTTCAGACACCACACACACACACACCACCACAGTTCAGACACACACACACACACACACACACACACACACACACACACACACACACACACACACACACCACCACAGTTCAGACACCACACACATACACACCACCACCACAGTTACAGACACCACACACACACCACAGTTACAGACACCACACACACACACACACCACCACAGTTACAGACACCACACACACACACACACACACACACACACCACCACAGTTACAGACACCACAACACCACACACACACACACACCACCACAGTTAGACACCACACACCACCACCACCAGTTACAGACACCACACACACACCACAGTTAGACACCACACACACACACACACCACAGTTACAGACACCACAACACCACACACACACACCACCACACACACACCACAGTTAGACACCACACACACACACACACACCACAGTTAGACACCACACACACACACACCACAGTTAGACACCACACACACACACCACAGTTAGACACCACACACACACACACCACAGTTAGACACCACACACACACACACCACAGTTAGACACCACACACACACACACCACAGTTAGACACCACACACACACACACCACAGTTCCAGACACCACACACACACCACCACAGTTCAGACACCACACACACCACAGTTCAGACACCACACACACACACACCACACACACACACACACCACAATTCGACACCACACACACACCACCACAGTTCAGACACCACACACACACCACCACAGTTCAGACACCACACACACCACAGTTCGACACCACACACACACACACCACAGTTCGACACCACACACACACACACCACAGTTCGACACCACACACACACACACACACACACCACCACATTTACAGACACACACACACACCACCACAGTTCAGACACCACACACACACCACCACAGTTCAGACACCACCACAGTTACAGACACCACACACACACCACAGTTACAGACACACACACACACACCACCACAGTTACAGACACCACACACACACACACCACCACAGTTACAGACACCACACACACACACACCACCACAGTTACAGACACCACCACAGTTACAGACACACACACCACCACAGTTACAGACACCACACACACACACACACACCACAGTTCGACACCACACACACACACACACACACACCACAGTTCGACACCACACACACACACACACACACCACAGTTACAGACACCACACACACACCACCACATTTACAGACACCACACACACACCACCACAGTTCAGACACACACACACACCACCACAGTTCAGACACCACACACACACCACCACAGTTCAGACACCACACACACACACACACCACCACAGTTCAGACACCACACACACACACCACCACAGTTCAGACACCACACACCACAGCAGTTACAGACACCACCACAGTTACAGACACCACACCACCACAGTTCAGACACCACACACACACACACAGACACACACACACACACACACCACAGTTCAGACACCACACACCACAGCAGTTACAGACACCACCACAGTTACAGACACCACACCACCACAGTTCAGACACCACACACACACACACACACACACCACAGTTCAGACACCACACACACACACACACACACACACCACAGTTCAGACACCACACACACACACACCACAGTTCAGACACCACACACACACACACACACACACACCACAGTTAGACACCACACACACACACACACACACACCACAGTTAGACACCACACACACACACCACAGTTAGACACCACACACACACACACCACAGTTACAGACACCACACACCACCACAGTTAGACACCACACACACACACACCACAGTTACAGACACCACACACCACCACAGTTACAGACACCACACACCACCACAGTTACAGACACCACACACCACCACAGTTACAGACACCACACACCACCACAGTTCGACACCACACACACACACACACACACACACACACACACACACACACACACACACACACACACACACCACAGTTACAGACACCACAGTTACAGACACCACAGTTAGACACAATCGTTGCTTTGAGACGTTGGTCTACTCAGGCAGGAGAGTGGTGATGGGCTGATGGCCTCAGTAGGGGTCAAAGGATTTGGATTCAAATCCAGGGTTAAAAGTAAGGCGGTACGGTCTGGTACGCCGTCCCAGCAAAATAAATAGTGGAGGTACACGCTACCAGTAAAATATGAGCCTATGACAATAATTAATACAAAATGTCAAGAAAACGGTGGTATGTTACACTAGTATTTATCATTACCGCATGTCAGAGGCATGAAAACAGGTGGTATAACTCCAAAATGTGATGTGGTTTGACGAGAACACTGACATTTTGCCGAGGCAGAGAAGTGTGGGCGACAGAGACGCGTGCGGACAGCAATGGACACTTCCATTCTGTCCTAATGACAATCGCCAAATGTCATTACACTTGTTGGTGTTTCGTTTCCGTTCAGCACCGTTTAGGAGATGTGTTGTGAGTGGATGAACGAGCCCGGGTAACCTCCTAAAGGAACCTTTGAAGTGATTGTTTTAGAAATCAGATGTAAACATCATGACTAGTTGATGCCAGAATTAAAAGGTCATACAAGTTAAATGACACATCTTTACGACTAGGCCCACAGAGATCCTATTGATTCAATAGGGATTCTATATGTAATACAGAGAGGTCACGTACCAGGAAGAAATTACATTACTTTCATCCCTGGTTCAAACCCATTTGATTAGTTAACTACAGACATGCAGTCAGTGGTGTAAAGTACTTAAGTAAAAATACCCCCCAAAAAAGTAGTACTTTAAAGTATCTGTACTTTACTACTCATATTTTTGACAACTTTTACCTCACTATGTTGCAACAGAAAATAAGGCACCTTTTACCCAAAAGTACTCACGACATGTGAAATGCTTAGCAGGACAGGAAAATTATCCAATTTCTGTACTTATTAAGAGAACACCTGGCCATCCCTACTGCCTCTGATCTGCCAGACTCACTAAACACAAATGCATCTTTTGTAAATTGTCTGAGTGTTGGAGTCTGTCTTTGGCTATCCGTAAATTTAAATTTAAAGTAAAATGGTGCCGTCTGCTTTGCTTAATATAAGAAATTTGAAATTATTTATACTTTATACTTATACTTACTTTTGATACTTAAGTATATTTTAGCAATTACATTTACTTTAATACCAAAGTATTATATACACAACCAAATACTTTTAGACTTTTACTCAAGTAGTATTTTACTGTTACTTGAGTAACCTTCTATTAAGGTATCGGGTACTTTTTCCACCACTGCATGCAGTACACTATTTAATGCAGAGATTTTAATTCACATGTGATTCTCCAATACCTTTCCTTCTCTATGGAAGTGAAATTATGCCATAGTCTTTGTCCATCCCTCTCTCCCATCTGCACCCAGAGGAAGGTGACCTGCCCTGCTCAGCCATAAATACAAAGCAGGTAATATAGTTCCCTTCATTATGCTAACCTCTCTGACTAGGTGCTGTATCCCTAGTGTTAATGCCACACACAATCTAAAACATAGCCTACAGTATTATCATATAAGGCATTGGTGATCATTAAAACATATTAGCAAATAGCCAAATTAAAGTTGAAAACAAAGCAACAATGATATTCAATCACCAGGTCCCAAGCAGTCATCCATGCAGTGAATGTAAGGATGAGTGACAGGTGCTTTTCAGAAAAGGAACCCCAAACAAACAATACATAAAGCTACTACTGTTCAAGTCAGTCCAACTGCCAAATAACCTCTCTGTGAAAGGAGCTAAAGACACACCAAGGCCTTAGTCAGCTAGACAATAAAGGCTTATTTCACAAAACACAACAGCCTAATCTAAAGAGTCAGGCCTAATTCCCATTTCTGGTCTCAATCGAAGCTGATAATTATGGACACATTTGTGCTTTAGAAATTAGTATGGACATTATTTGATCAGCTAATGAAAACAAGAGGTACATTTAATGTGGTGTCTAGGCTTTATGAACAACTCCTATAATGCCGTTGTGTTTCCTGAAAGGAGAAATAACGACTGGCTAAAATCGGGACTACAAGTGACCAGGTTAGGAGAGCAAAAACACAATACAAGTGACTTTTTGAAGCAGGTTAGGAGAGCATTTTCGCTAACCCTAACCCTTTATCCAAAAATGTCCTAAGAGTTAAATCCATGACTAGAATGATGAATTATAGCTAAACCCATCATGTTCCATCTGAGATCATTCATCACACAGGCCTGTTTCATATTCCACACCATGACCAGCAGTCATTGACAGTTATTTTTCAGTATGATTTATGCAGCTCCCCTATGAAAGTTTTGCTCATGCGAGAGAGAGCTCATTACAATGACAATGTGATCTGTGGGAGACGAGAGGAACGACAGAGGGCCTGTGTGGAGGCACCCAGACAACTCAACTTTCTCATGGCTGAGATTCATTAGTACCATGGCTGAGATTCATTAGTACTCCATGCAACACAGAGCAGCATCGTCTGTCAGTCCAGGCAGGTAATGCCCAGGTTCATGTTTTACAGGTATTAGCTACAGTCGTTGTTTAACACATCACCGGACCCATCTGTTTCTCCTGAGGAACAGGATGCTGCTCACTCACTCCTTCCAGAACACCCTACTCTCACCCAGCGAGCGGTGCTCCCACATCCAGCAGCCTCCCCTCTCTCTCTCGCTCTCTCCCTCTCTCTCCCTCTCTCTCCCTCTCTCTCCCTCTCTCTCCCTCTCTCTCCCTCTCTCTCCCTCTCTCTCCCTCTCGCTCTCCCGCCCTCCCTGCCCACTGCAGTTAGCCAATCAAGACTTGCTGCCCCATTTCATCTTTGTACTGTGCAGCGCGGCCAGCTAACGACTCTCACTTGATTCAAATTAGAAGTATCCCTGGCTTTCCCCCTCAGGCATGAACAAAAATAATTACTGTACAAACGAGGCCTGGGATGCTCCTTTAAACGGTGTGCTGGAAAGCAGGTCTCATTGGGAACTGGTGTGGTTAAATAAAGAAGCCGTGTCTGGATCCCCCTGCTAGAGCGTGTCCGGCTTAATTAGGTAAGTGTGGTTACCTCCTTGGCCAGTTACAAGAGTTGTGGTTGAACACCAGTGTAGCGCTGCACTATGGGCAGCAGGTTCTGTGGCCAGAGTAGCAGTGTCTTAGTGAGGGGATCCGGTGTCGGAGGACATTCTTGTGCTGTGATGCGGGGGGGGGGGGACACATGTGAAACCTGGCACACAGTAACAGAAAGTCTGTCCCTCCCTCACTGGTCAGCAGAATAAACAACCCTGCCTTCCAATCCATTGATCAACAACTCCATCAGGCCCGGCTAGTGAAGGACATTTCAAAATCAATCAAATGTATTTATAAAGCCCTTTTTATGTCAGCCGATGTCAAAGTGGATACATTTCCTACCCTATTTCCAGAGTTGTATATAATATATGTGGTATGACATGACATAGTAGGCCCATATGGTATGACAATGATAACATAGTTGGATAGACCCAGGTTAGTATCCGTGGAAAGAGACAGTCTAGCTGACTC